>NW_024342466.1:2554882-2635071 GCF_902729225.1 Pteropus medius | reverse complement strand
GGGAGCCCTCCTACCCTCCCGTGTTGACATAACCCGCCTCGCTGGGAACGAACGAGTTCTCTAGAGCCATTCCTGCATTCCTCAGCCCAAGGTCATGCTGGAAAGAGGGAGGGCGGGAGGGCAGGTGACACTGCCCTGGGGACTGTGGGGGAGGGGCTGGTGGAGGCCCGAGGCAGTCTGGGGAGGCTGCAGGGCAGAGGCAGGTGCACAGGCCCAGGTAGGCGCTAAAGCCGCAGCGGCCTGGGCCTCTCGCTCTTCTCGGCTACAGCGGTCCTCCTCCCGGCTGTCCCCGAGTCCCCGGTGGCATAAAGAGCTCTTGGGCAGGGCCCTTCTCAGAGCCGACCGAGCGCCTGCCACCCACCAGGCACTGTCCAGAGGGGGACACGCCCAGCTCGCATGTGATGGGGTCACAGGGCTGAAAAGTCCACCCCATGGCTCCATCTGGGGGCGTGAAAGGTGTCTGAAGAGGCCTGTCTGTCTGGTCATGGACAGGTGTCCCCACCTCTCTGTGGCTCAGAGCACGGGACCCGGCAGGTGCGGCCAAGGAAAGAGACAGTCCCCCACAGCACCCACAAGACATAGGTCATCCAGCCTCGGTCCCATGCCCTCCCTGAGCCAGTCCTGGTGGCAGGCCTGGGTCAGGGCACACTGAGGGGACAGCCCAGCATGCCAGATGCACCTTGGGAAACACAGGCTCTGTGCTAAAGCAGGGGGACACCGGCAGCCAAGGCCACTCTCGGGCACTAGCATTTACACAGCATGGGGCTCCCGCGTCACACTCTGCCAGATGCCAGCTTGGACTGAGCAGAAGCTGCGGAATTGGTTCATTCTGGGGAAAACATCACCCGGGGGAGACTTTCCCAGCAAGCTGTCTGCCTGAAGTAAGGGTTCCAGCTGACCGGTCCCTTGTCACGCTGTGGACCACCCCTTCCACGCAGACACAGCGGCCTGGGACGGACGACACGCACACCGACTGGCACGTGCCTGTGGCAGGCGGACGAGAGCTCGGGAACCGCCGCAGCTCACGCTCGGGGAGAGTGAACGGAGACATGCTGCGTTGGTCGGCAAATGGGAACCCTCCAGATCTGGGCTCCGGCACTACATCTGACTCCAGATTCACAGTAGTGGGACAATCCGAAGAAGTGGCACATACTGCATTTCCTACCGTGAGATGCCAGGCGGCTGGCCACCAACAGTTATAAGTGTACTTATATAAAGTCACATATTTCAATAAACATACCGCCTTGCAAGAGAGGCCCACAACACCCCCGCATGACCCCGGGGGTGGGGGGTGCGTGTTTCCCAGGACAGGTGACAGAGGAGGTCACATGAGTCAGCGCTGGCCAGCGCTCCAAGCGAAGGTGGCTCGGAAAAACAGAAACGTACAACGCATTTGCAGAAGACTCTGGGTCATCCGAAAATGCCCTCTTTTCTGATGGATGGAAAACTGTGCAGTGGCTACGCATAAAAACCTTGCCATACACGTGGTCATAACAGAGCCTTCTAAACAGGTGCATACGCGAAGCCCAGAGCAAAAAGAAATCATAGAAGAGTGAGATTTTAGTAACCATGTGCAGAAAGCAAGCAGGTTGGATAAGAAAGAGAGCTCCAGAGTAAAACCATTGCAGACGTCTTGGAATCCATGGACTAGCGTACTTAAAAACATTCCACGCTGCTGTCCTGGGCACAAAATCGCTGTCCCCAAGGCGGGGGCGGGGGGGGCGCTGGCTCAAGCCACAACCAGGGAAGGAAATACCGCGTGCTCCACATTCTACTAATTACCGCTGGGCTCCAAAGACGAACTTGCTGATAACCTTGTAAAGTTGTGTTTGTTTTTCCTGAGATACGACATTAGCCAGACCACTCGGAATATTATAGGACTTGGATTTTCCCCAGAACATGTATCGTTTTCTTGGTAAACAAAAAAGGTCTTTATAGGCGATCATGACATAGTGTTTATTTATACAAGCTTTAGAGGGTGCAGCTTCTGGATGCCAGCAGAAAACATTTATTTATTTAAAAAAAAAAAAAAAAAAAAGGACACAAGCCAGCTCTCTGCCTTCCTGACAGAGAAATGTTCATTTCTTAGGAAACCAAAAACAGTCAGTTCTATGACAAGCCAAGGGGATCCCAACACAGCAGAAGAAAAGAATGTTTTAAGATTCTGCTCTTCACAGAACTTCAGCCCAAACACTGAAGTGGCGAGATGGGGTTTAGATGAGATGTATTGAAGCCGGCGCTAGGGTTTCAGGCCGACCCGACACGCCTGGGGAGGTGTGCGGAGGGGGGCCTGGGCTGGCGCACCCCTCGGCTGTCCTCAGCCGCCTCTCCTCCGGTGCCCTGGCCATGTCTAGGACAAGCCACATTGCCCCAAACTGCTTGCCCAGCTGCAAAACCAGCGTGCGTGCGTGCGTGCATGCGTGTGCGTGTGTGCATACGTGTGCGTGTGTGTGTGCGTGTGTGGGGGGCACCCCTTCAGCAGAACCAGCGGGGAGGGGACCTCTCAGCAGGCGCTTCTAAGCAACACTACCTGTTCTGGGAACCGCTTCGGGTACCAGTGACGGCTGCGTGCCTTCCAGGGGCCACCAGATTCCTCCACTTAAACGACCTATTTAGTTTTTGTTACAAGTCAACTCAATACACGACACGAATCCAACAGCGAAAGGTGAGGAAGCTTCCTTAGCAGTTTACGGAAACCGTGGACAGGGACGTGGAGCCATCGCTGGCTGTTTCGCTGAGGCCGGTGCGCGGTCCTGCCCCACTGGCTTTCAGTTTACGGTCTGTCCCAGCGCGGAGGCCCAGCGCGACCTGCCACCTCCCCGAGTCGCCCTTAGAATTTCCATTAGCCAGACGCGCCTCCCCACCGAGCGAGCAGGAGCCGAGGCCGTCCCGCGTCTGCCCGCGTCTGGCCGCCTCCCTTCTGCGGACACCCCGGGGCGGGGGGCTTGTGTGCGAATCGGCGCCGCTCCGCGAGGCTCAGGTTTTCCGTTTCAAGCGACTCCTGGCAGAAGGGCCGCGGTCTGCGCGGCCGGTGCGGCTCCCGCCGGCTGCCAGCGCGGGCGCCCGAGGGTGCCGTTCCCGGCGGCGCGCGCGCCTTCGGCAGGGAGCGCGGCGCGGCGCGGGGGCCTTTCCTCCCGGGGCGCCGGCCCCGCGGAGCCGCCAGCGCGCGCCTTTCCCGCGGGCGGAGGCGCAGCCCCGTGCGGACCCCGCCCGGGCCCCCGCCCGCCCCGGGTGCTCGCGGCGCCCGCCTCCCCGCGACGGCGTCGGGGACCCCGGCCCCACTCACCCAGGAGCAGCCAGAGGCCGCGGCGCGGGAGGCCGCGCAGACCCGGGGCCATGGCGCGCTGTGGGGCGAGCCGAGTCCGCGCCCAGGACTGAGCCGCGGCGGCGCCGGGGGCGGGAGGCGGCGGGAGGGGGCGGGAGGCGGCCCGCCCAGCCCACTGCGGCGCCCCGGGTGGCGGCCGCCCCGTGAGAGCAGGGGGGCGGCGGCGAGGGCCACGCGCGGGGCGCTGGGCGGGCCAGCACCTGCCCGGGCGCCGGAGGAGGCCGAACCGGCCAGGCGACCCGGCCCACGCGAGTCCCCGGGACAGGGCGGGAGAGCTGTGCCCAGCGGTGAGCAGCGCGTCTTCGGGACCCTCCCCGGAACCGCACCCTTGGGCTCTGGGGGAGGTGACCCCAATGCAAGGGCGTTCCTGCAAGGTTCCCCGAGCAAGCGACGGTTTAAACCCTAAACTGGTCTGGCCGGGGCGCCTCGGTCTCCACCAAACACCATGCCCCTCCCCCCAGGGTCTGGCCACTCGGGCCTGGGGGGTGGTGATGCCTGTTTCACCAAAGGCCAAGACCACCCTTGTTTCCACTCGTGCCCCAGGGGGCGGACACTGGGTATCCCGTGAGGACAAAGACTCTCTGCGCTTGGGGGCGACTCACAGTAACCTAAAAAGAGTGCACGGGCACACGAAGCTGGAGTAAGTGCCAGATGCAGGGGACGAGGCATGGCACGGGCACAGGAGGAGGGGCACGGCGGGCATGCGGGCTGGCCAGAGGCCGAGAACAGTGCAAGGACTGCAAGGAGGCCTGATGGACGCCGCTGAGGACGGGCGACCCCGCAGGGAAGCGCAGGGCTCCCGGTGGTTTTACCTGAGCTTATGTAGCAAGGTGACAGCGTTAGACTTGCCTTGGGAAGTCACCCTGGCATCTACATAGAGAGCTGATGGGGCAGGGGACAAGAAGCGTGGTTGTGTTCCTTTATCGAGTGATGGGAGGACTTCCTGGGGTGACACAGGAGAACCCCTGAAAAGCAGAAAAGGAGGGAGGCTGTGTGGGTTTTCGCGGGGCCACAAACTTCGGAGGCATCAGCCTGGGCAGCCCAGCCGGCCGCTGCTCTAAGCTCCTTGGGGACAGTTTCTCCCTTGCAGGGCTCTGTCCTGTAACAACCTATTCCAAGGACTCTGAGCAACTGAATAAATTTATGCTCATCCTTATGAATCGACCACCACCCTTGGGTGCAGTGGTGGCATCGCCTTAGTGGCTGAAAAAGATGCTAAACCAAAGGAGACAGAGCCACCTGCTGTCAGTTTAGGGAACAGGAGGCAGCTGACAGCCAGGTGGTCACCCATCCATTCTTCCCAGCACAGGCTAGGAGGCACTCAGGGCCAGAATGCAGATAACCTGGGAGCCCCAGGTGTCCTGTGAGGGTTTGTGTTGGATGGTGGGGGTGGCACATGCTCCCTTGCCTGGATTAGCCCTCTTCCTGAACCTTAGGGATTCACGTCCCATGGGGTGGCCTGGCCTGGCCTCCCACTGCTCATTTCACAGACACTTGAGCCCTTACCACCTGCAAGCCCGTGCCAGGAAGGCGAAGCCAGTGGGGTGGCTTCCCAGTGTCAGAAACGCAGGTGCCAGGGTTCAGGAAGCGCTGCGGGTTGGGGCGCCCGGCTCGGCTGTTGTGGGCGTCTTCAGGCTGCGTGGGGAGGAGTGCCTCACGGCACTGCAGCCCAGGGCCAAGGGGCAGTGGCCACGACGATGCCACGTGGTAATGGCGGGAGAGATGAGTGGGGCCCAGCCTGGGGACAGGCCACCGGGAGGGAGACAAGCATGCGTCTGTGTTCAGACGTGCCCTCCACCCTGTGGGCCACCCTTCCCACCTGGCGGGGACCTCTCTGCGTCCCCTTACAGTTGGGCCCTTCCTACGTCACGCAGGGCCCCTGGAACTCCTGTACGTTCATCACCCGGCTCAGCAGGAGCCATCTGCAATGCTGTTTGAAGCTCAGCTGTGGCGGGAGGCAAGGTTGGTGGGGACTCGCCCTTCCCCTCTCCATTCTCCCCCACGCCCAACAGATGCGTGCGCTCTGGACGCCCACGGTCCCCTGGGAATGCCGAAGTGGCGTGGGGTGCACACTTCCCTCCTAACGGCTCTCACGCCTGCGCCAGGGGCCTGGGCACGATGCCCAGCAATCGCTGTGGGTTTGCCCTTCTGCAAAGGCGGAAGTGGGCCGAACTCTAACACTCGTCCCTACAGCTATGACACGTGTCACAAGCGTTGACAACTTAGCCTTGCTAGATTCTGTCCGACACGGCTGTGTCGCTAACTGGTCATAGGAGGCGTGGAAAAGCACTCCTCCCCCAGCGCCTGCGTCCAGACGGTGCTGGGCTAAGACGAAGGGAAGGCAAGATGGCCACATGCTGTGCACGTGCAGTTGGGCAAAAGACACAATTTGTATACGTCAACACTACGAAAAATTCTACATTAACTGAAGATTTCTGCTTCCACTCACGACGCAGCAACAGAGACTGCATTTACCCCTCCCCTTAAACTGAAAAGCTGGCCAAACAGATGAGAACACGGGACCGCAGACCGCAGGGACCCCGAGAGCAGGGACACAGTGCGGTGAGCCCGTGGGCTGCTCAGCACCCAGTTTCCAGACCACAGGGCAGGAAGGACCCAGGCAGAGCCCGGAGTGGAGGAGACGGAGCCAGAGTCCCGGGAAGCCCGGGCGGCTGGGGTGGGCAGGGTTCTGGAGGGGAAAGGGCCGCAGAGGGAGAGTTCGGCGCTTCCCCTTGGGCCTCACGAGGACACCACCCGAGGCAGGGACAAGAGCCACCTGAGAGGAGCAGGCTGGGAACAATCTGGCCAGAGCTCCAGGCCCCACCGACGGCAGTGGAAACGCCGGCGATGAGCAGACCAGCGTAACTAGGAGGGCGCCGCCTCTGGAGCTGGGAAGAGCCGTAGAGGTTACCCTGTGCACCCCTGACAAAGCTTCAAAATGACAGCGGACAAGACCCAGCGGTTCCCAAGTAAGCACCGCGTCCCCGAAGACGCGGAGTGGGAGAATAAAGCACCAGAGAGCCGTGACATCACTTCCAGGGGCCTCCTACGTGTGCAGCCAGAGCCCTGTCAGCCAGAAATGTGTAAAAATCGTTCCACCTACCTATAAGTTCAAGAATATCAATAAACCCCAAGCACAAGAATCACAGAACAAAGAAACGAAGGAACCAAGGCACATCACAGGCAAGGTGCTCACACCTAGTAAGAGAGAACCCTGGAGGCGGCCGCGGGAGAAAGCGCTCGACATACAGCGAATGAAGACAAAGGGGAGCGGACCGCTGTCAGGAGAACGCTGCAGACAGAGACCGCTGTCGCCAAGCAGAGAGGGGAAACGCCAACTGTTCTAAGGACAGTTTTTCAGTAAGCTGCTGACACGAAGCGGGAGGCTGTGTTGGTGCCCTCAGTGCCAGGCTGGCAATGAGGGTAGTAAATCCGTCATGCTCGGGAGGGAGGGCGAGTGTCTCAAGCTAACACGCTGCTGAGTGGAAACTGCTCAGTTCTGGGCTTTGCTCTGCACACTGCTGGGAAACAGGAAACAGGAACAGCAGGGCCTCAGGAGCTCTCGGCTTCGTCAAGCTCATTTTTCACATCCCCATTTTTCAGAGTCCTGCTGTGAAAAGCAAAGTTGGGTGCATATCTTCCCAAAACACCCTCTCCAAAATCAGTCAATCAATCAAACAAAAAGTGAAAAGTAAATTCTACGCAAAACTATGCTGCCAGCATCACTTGGCGAATTTTGTAACTGCAAGACAACTAAGGGAACGATCCCCGAATGGCAGCGCGTGACCTCACACCCTGCCGCCCGCAGCCAGCCCACCTCAGCAAAGAGCAACGGCAGACGGAGGAAACCTCGGGCACAGAAGAGAGGCTGGCGAAGGGGCTCAGGGCGATGTAGAACCAACGCCAGAAAGATGAATCCTTAACATCCTAGATATGAACATAATTAAAAAAAAATCCCAAGACCATAGAATTTAACACGAGGAAAGTCAGATCTACCCAGAGTGACTGCAGGAAACCAGGTGTGAGACACACATATGAGCTGAGAACCTCCCATCCGCAAGACTATTTCACGGATGCACCACGTGACACATGAAGGCGATCAGGAATCAAAGACATAACCTAAGTAAATTTAGAAAGCATTGTGACCGCGTCCTGTAGGGCAAAGATGTACACAAAAGCTATACTCCGGCCAGGAAATCTTTCTCACGGTGGGGTGGGGAAGGTTAGCAATGCTATAATGACCTTATGCGTACACTGGGAGCCAATAAATAAACATAGGCGTGCCTTCCGTGGATTCACACACAGACCTCGCTCTGCCTGCTGAGCAGGCCTACAACCACCTCCAGCAGCAGTGCACACACCTGCTGACCAGACCTTGGCCTCCAAAAGAAGGAAAGTTTGTTGAAGCGACTGATCGCAAGGATCAGGCAGGAAATGACCGACGTGAGCCTACATATCCTGCGACGTCAGGAGATAAAGCAAGTACTCGGAAAAGGATGGCAATTTTCAAAATGACACAGAACCCAACTTGAAGAAGTTTCCAATGGCTAAAGCTGGAATAATCTGACTGACTAAAGAAGCAACGATAGTATTGTATTTTGACTCACGGGACAAAACAAACACCAGTGAGTCCACAGTGACATGAATAACTGAACAAATAAACAGGGAGAAAGGACGGCTTTTCCTTAAATAAAAAGTCTAAGTAATAAATGTAGAAGGAAGGAAGAGACACAGAAAATCATCATTAGAAAACACAAGAAGAATTGTCTTAGGCAAGGTTTGCTAATGGATGCTAAACCCAGGGAGCAAGTTTTGGGAAAAAAGATACTTGTGTACTCAAAGATCTCCCTCAGTTACAAAAGAGAAATAGTAACTTTACAGTGGAGAGGCCCAGCAGAGGCCACCTCTACCCTGAGATGAAAGGCGACATCACCTGAAGAGACACCGTGTACCCGAGATGTACTGAGGACACAGCACTTCTGTGACGCTATTATCAAAAAAACGCATCATCTCAGTCTACTCAGGAGCAGTTGATAAATGAAAGTCAAGAGGCGTTCTATAAAGCAGCCAATCAATACTCATTGAAAGTGTCAAGGTCCCGAAAGACAATACTCAGGAGCTGTCACAGGAAGACACCATCACCGTGTGCGACGTGGAGCACTGCTTGGACCCTCGAAGATTAGGGGGAGAATGGTGAAATCTGATGGCGCTCCGTGGCCAGGATACCGCCCCGACGTTCGTGTCCTGGCTTCTGGTTTCCGAGCTCACGTAAACTGCTGATCTTGGGAACTCCAAGGCGGGCACACACGAGCGATTTATGCTGCTTCTGCCACTTTTCTGTAATCTCAACATTGTGTGTCTATTTCCCAGAAGCTCTGAACCAATCACTCAGGACTGTGTACCTATGAGTGGCAGAGAGGAAGGGAGGGGGAGGGGGAGAGAGCATCCTGATCCAGCTTCACTGGAATTCATTTCTGGACCTGTCAGCTCGTAGGTTAACTGCCTCCCTTTCCATGCTCCCGCTAGTTTGAGTTATCATCTGTAATCGAGTGTCCCCTAACATACTAATTTATGGCCGATCATTCTAAGAAACATTGACAGAGATGATAGACATTTGCAGAAGAGGAAAAATAAACTTAAAAAGCAGAATAAAAGTAAACCAGGATACTACAGTGAAGTCAGGGTAAAGTGTCTCCTCAGATGCACCAGTGCGCGGGGCTCGAGACCGTGCCCCCAGCAGCAGGTCTTACGGGGCCGGGGCTGACGTGCGGCTTGCTCTGTGCCTCTGAGAACCTGAGAACAGGTAATCCCTGTTCACCTCTATCCTACAGACAACTCAGGCACAGGGAAGTCACATAGCTAAAGTTGGAGCAGGGACCCGAACCTGGAAAACCTGGCTGCAGCGCGAGCCGTCTTAAACAGCGTTAGAAGTGAAGCTCTCAGCTTCCTGGCAGGAAAAACGAAGTCATTTATAGCAATCAGCATCCATGATATAAACAACAGTGACATTCTCTGATGTGTCCGGGTACTGTTCTTATCAGCCCTATCATGTCATTAAGGTACAAGTTCTCTGTACACACCAGCGGCTGGGGTATATAGCACACTCACAGTGCACACACAACTTTTTCTCCAAGAGTTAAAATTTAGGCAAAGACACACAGAACCCGCAAACAATCTGACATCGTTCCTGACGGTTTTCCCGCGATAACACATCAGCACAAACGTGGTGGCTTAGAAAATGCAAAATTATCTTGTATTTCTGGAGATCAGAGAACTCCGATGCGCGTTTCACTAAGCTAAAATCGAGATGCTGGCACGGCTGCATTGCTTCTGGTGGCTCTAGGGGACAATCTGTTCCTGGCTTTTTCCAGCTTCTAGAGGTTCCCCCACCCCTTGCCCACCTTGGTTCTTGGCCCCTTCCTATCTTCAAAGCCAGCAAAAGTGGGTTGAGTCCTCCTCGAAATGCCATTTCTCAGATTCTGTCTCCTGCCCACCAGATAATCCGGAATCATCTTCGCATTTCAAGGTCAGCTGATTAGCACCGCTCCCAGCTTCCGTAACCTTACGGCCCGTTAGCCACGTAACACATTCACAGGTTGGGGGATGAGGACAGGACAGCGTGGAGGGCCATTATTCTGACCATAATTGCTAACACTTGTTAAACGTTTTACTATGTGCTTGGTAGATATGTGAAATACATACCAATGATCAATAGCGAAGAAGCAGTAAAGTCCACAGACATAGAATGCTGGCCGGAAAACTATTTCTCTGAAAAGGAACTAAGCTGTTACAGTGAGCTGCTCAGTCGCACAGATTACCTCCGTGACCAGGACCGTCACGGGCGGCAGGCAGGCCCACCCAGGATGTTTGGTCCTGCTTCGTTTTGTGACGGTCTTAGGCCCTGACGGCGTTCCGGGTCCCCGGCTATCTCCAAACGCGATGATTAGCTGTGTATTCTAATCCATTCAGCTAAAGCGTGGCAATTTTGTGTCCCAATAACACAGGAGAGAAAAACATCTCCGGGCAGTAATGTAAGTACGTTAAAATCATCTGAAACTTTAATGTCAAATTGGTCATTTTAGAGAACAAGATTTTTTTTTTTTACTTCTGGTTCCAAATATTCATGAATTACTCGTTTCTACATTTAACTTGGGAAGCTTGATAACAGTGATCAATTTACTGGTCATGGCTGAAAGCTCTTTGGCCACAAAAGCTGCCTGATCTTTACCTTTAGTTTATAAAGAGGACATCTGTATTTCAAAAAACCAGAAAGCTGGAATTTCAAATGACCCTTTCTCTATTCTCCCCGAATTAAATGCAGGAATTGGTCTCCGCGGTGTTCTCACAGGGAATTCCACTTCAGGTCCTTTCAGAAACACAGGACGAGAAGTATGTTTCCTCTTGCTATGCTGAAAATAATGTCCAGTGCATGTCTCAACTTTACTCAGTGCTCTGAATGCAGCCTTTCAAGATAAATAACCATATGATTTAACACGTGGGAAGAAAGCTCCATGATTCTAGGATTCTACTAATTTGATGTATGGCCCAAACCGACGTTTCTCAAGTTTCATTTAATAGCGTTCTTTTAAATTTTATTTTTATATTGTGGAACCCAATTCCTGGTAGACTTCTGGGGTGAATCTGGTAATAACTGGAGACAAATAAATATCTGAAATAAGACAAAAGATCCCATAAGAAAAGGAAAAATCTGAAATGCCGAAGTTTGATGTGTAGCCTTTCCATCCGTGCATATTTCACATAAACACTGACGGTTCACTTAACCCTGGAAAATGCCGTCAACCCCACAGACGGTATTGTGTTCACAGTGGTGCTACAGAGTCTGCCTTACGAGATGCGAATGGGTGAGCTTTCACCAAGTGATGCCCACTAAATACTAAATGCTCTAAATATTTTAAACATTTGGTAAACAATGCATATTTAAAATGTTCATCTTACTATAGTAAAACTGCAACCTTAAATGGTATGTTGCTTTAAAAAGGTAAGAAATTAAAGAAATTTGTTATTGCATAAGGCATAAAATTGGGCTTTGACAATTGTTCCAGTTTACATTCTAACTTAATATAACAAAACTTATTACTAAACACATGTGAGCCATTTGGTGACCATTTAAATTTAAGTACTTAACCAAAGCTCTTCCTGGTGAAAACAAAGAAAATACATTTAAATGTTTTATAAGAAAGTCATAAAAATGCACTCCATGTGTCAGCAGTACTGAATTATCTTGGAAGCTTAAAAATATGTGCGTTCCAAAATATTGTGTATTTATAGATTCAGTTTATTTATCTGTTATCAGAGTCTTAAACACAACTGAAAACTGAACTAACACAGGAACTTCAGGTAAACATTTTTTATGTATAGAAACCATTTAATGAACTCTGAAACAATAATAAAACTTTTCAATTAGTATTTAAAAAAAACTGATTTAAACGGACATGACTATTTTTCTGATCCAAAATATGTAGCTTGAAGTCTCAGTTAACAACTTTGAAATATAAGGTTTATAAACATTGAAAGTATCTTTTAATTTTATATAGAGAAAATCTTAATACTGTAGAAATAAGAGTTGGAGATTTTAAGGGAGGCTATAAAGTGGAATATTATCAACAGCTGGATCCACTTATCAAGCCTGTTTAATGACATCATCTCGCTATCACCATGAGTTCTCCCTAAGTGCTGTAGAGTTTTCTGCAGGAGGGAACTCATGCTTTCCAAGGAAATTCTACAAGTGAAAAAGGGAGAAATCAACAATAAAAGGTGTTATGATAAATCCGACATTCCAGAAAAGCATAGTTTTTTAGGACATTGCCTAGTCTAAAATTTTTAACGTAACAGTCATTCACAACGCCCAGCTATGCTGTTTCACACTCTCGCCAGCAACATACCACATTTCCAATTTCTCCACATCTTCACCAACATGTTATTATTTTTTTAAATAGCCATCCTACTGGGTTTGAAGTGGTACCACATTGAAGTTTTGATTGCATTTCCCTAATGACAACTGATAATGAGTACATTTTTATGTACTCATTGGCTATTTACATACCTTCTTTGGAGAAATGTCTATTCAAATCCTTTGCCCCCTTTTAAATTGGGTTGTTTCTGTTGAGTTGTAGGTGTTCTTTATATATTCTGAATATTAACCCTTACCAGAGAGATGATTTACAAACATTTTGTCCCATTCTGCGGATTGCCTTTTCACTGTTGATAGTGTTCTTTGATGCACAGAAGTAAATTTCAATGAAGTCTTATCTTCTCTTGTTGCCTGTTTTTATCTCATATCCAAGAAATCACTGCCTAATCCAGTGTTGCGAGGTTTTTCCTCTATGTTTTCTTCTAAGAGTTTTACAGTTTTAGCTATTATGATTAGGTCTTTAATCCATTTATCCATTTTGAGTTAGTTTTTGTATATGATGTAAGTTAAGGGTCCGACTTCATTTTTTATATGCTTTAAAAAATGGTTACTCCAAAGATTACAACATGCATCCTCTACTTATCAAAGTCTGGTATCGACTGGTATACGTGTAGAAAAGAGCTGACTTGGCAGGCTTGAGACTACGATCCTTAGAAAGATGGCTCGTAAGGGTGGCCCCTGGCCGGTGTCTAGGGACTTGGATGTGGGGAGGGTTTCCGCCAGTCCCAGGAGTCCTGGGAATGGTTTACTGTGCCAACACCGCACAGACAATGTGGCTGATGCTGAACAGCTGCTTCCCCCTCGGGGTCTGGAACTTTGGTACGTGCTGAGCAGTAGGCGCCTGCATGACCAGTCCTCCATAAAAACACTGGGCACTGACTCTCTAACGGGCTTTCCCGATGGACCTTTCCCATGTGTCGTAGCTCACTCCTGGAGGAAATGAGCACGGCCTCAGTGGCTCCTCTGGGAGAGGACTCCTGGAAGCTCGTGCCTGGCTTCCCCCAGACATCCCCGTGAGCCGCGCCCTTTGCTGGTTTAGGTGTGCATCCTTTCGCTGTTGTATAATCACGGCTGAGTCTAACTGTGTACTCAGTAGTGCCAGTTCTCCTAGCGAGTCACTGTGCCTAGGGGCCCTCCCGCCAACACAGGATGTTGTACCCTCTTCCCAAAAGACAGGGCACACTTAATCTCTCTCAATATCCGCACTGTCACATATGCTAATCACAGGAGACCCTGTGCCAGCGCCGCTCGCGCTCGACACCGCCAGCACGGTCTGATGCATGCCACTTTGACCTTCGCTCCTTTCGCGCCTTTGACCTTCCGTCTAGAGTCACTTTCCTTCTTCCTAGAGAACACTCTAGAATTTTCTTTACAGTGGGTCTTCTTCTAATTATCAAATTATCTTAGTTTTTATTTGAGTAAAAATATATTTCTTTCACTTATTCTTGAAGCCTCTTTTCCTGAGTGTAGAATCATAGGTTTGTAAAATTACTTGATGGCTTCTGTTGAAAATCAGACGTCAATCTAACGGTTGTACTATTCTTAAGGTAAACTTTTTTTCCCTATCACTGCTTTATAGATTTTTTTGTTTGGCTTTGATTTTTCAAGCACTTTTCTCCGATGTACTGTCTTCTTATTTTTCCTGCTTGGGATGTAAGGGGGCTTTACTGAATTTATGGCTTGATGTTCTTCATCATTTAAAAATTTCAGCCATAATTTTTTCAAATATTGTGTCTGCTCTATGTTTTCATTTTAAAACTCCAGTGGCACAAACGATTAGGCCTTCTCACTATAACTTTGTCTCTTACCTACTTTTGTTTTCCTTTTATTTGTTTCAATCCATAGTTTTTTCTGACCTTTCTAATTCACACTTCAATTATTTGTCTAATATGGTATAGGACATATTAACTGAGTTATTAAGTTATTCTATTATTCATTAACGGAATTTCCATTTTAAAAATACTTACAGTTCTATATTGAAATTCTCAATCCTGACTTCTGTCTCTAAATCTGTTAGTTTTTGTGCAATAGATCACCTTCAAAACTTAGTAGCTTAAAATGATGGCCACCTATTTATTTGGTCTACAGTTAGCAATGGGGTGGCCTCACGTGGGTGACTCTCCTCGTCTTGGTCGGGCTCGATCAGGCATCTATGGGCAGCTGCCAGGTGGGGTAGGCTGACTTGTAGAGCTATGCTAAGTTGTCACATGTTGAGGGGCAGCTGGCTGTAGCCGGAATGGCTCTGCTATCCCCCTGTAGTCTCTCGTCCTCTAGCAGGTATCGGGTTTCTTTAAATTCCCTGCCACAAATTTCCAAGAGAGATCAGAGCGATCAAGGCGTCTTAAGGACTAGGCTCGGAAATGACACAACTTGTCAAAGCAAAAGGCCATGCAGGTTCAAGAGGGTGGGAGAATGCTCCACTTCTTGATGGGAGGAACTTCAAAGTCCCATTGCAGAGGGGCATGGATACGGTGGGGGGCGGGAGGGACAATTACAGTCAGTTCTGCAAATACACATGCTTTCTGGAGCGCATCTGATAACTTAAATAACTGGAGTCGCTGTGGGCAGTTGCTGCTATCTAGTGCTGAAGCTGGCTTTCAGTCCTGTGGTCTTCCTTCATTTATGATTAGTTATTTTCACTATGCACTCTTATTTGCAGAATAAACAGTATGTGCAAAAGTGTTGGTAGAAATAATGAGGCCTAAAACGATATTACTTTCTTCCCGAGAACTCTTACCTTTACCTCCTCTAGGTGTGTGGCAGAGCTGGTAACCCTGGAACATCTCAATGCCACTTAGGAATGGCTTCTGAAGCTGAGTCAGAGCCCTCTGAGGGACTACCCAGTTCAGAGTTATTCCCAGAGCACAGTCCGTCGGGGACCCAACCCCGCAGCACCAAGGCCCCAGTCCCCTGGCTCCGGTGCTGTCAGAAGGGTTCCCTAAGCTCCCAGCTGCCCCTCTGCAAAGAACGCTCGGGGAAAGTGGTCCCAAACAGTGGGCACATTTCCGAGGCTCGTCTTCCCTGTGGCTGGCTCAGAATCATCTTTCTCTTGATAGCTCTCCAGGGCACCTCAGGCAGATGTTCTTGATATTTATTCAGCTTTTCTAGGTGTTCTCCATGGAAAGCTGGCTTTAAGCACCCAGACAGCTCTAGCTGGAAACAAGTCCCCATCCACTATCTTGTATAAAGGGATTCCTCTAAGTCTGCGTGTGGTATCTGAACATAGAGCCTTGTATTCTTCGATATACCTTTCTTGAGGAGGCGGAGCTTCATACCCGAGTACGGACAGCGCATAGTGACGCGCATCGACGCGCATCTGCCCAACACGGCAGGAACACTGGCGTGTAACTCCTGAGGGTGGGGCACGACAACGCTGCAGCTCCCACCGTGCCCTCTCTCTGCTGTCTCCTGCCAGCTGCCACCGCATGAAGGAGCTGGAGCGGCCCTGTGAGAAGACCCACGTGGTGGGTCAGAGGCCTCGTGCCAACAGCCGTGTGAGTTATGTGAGTCATGTGAGTCGAGCCTCCTGATGGCTAAAGCCCAGGCCGGCATCTTGACTGCAACATCATGAGGGTCCCTAAGCTGAAACCACCCTAAGCCACTTCTGAACCCTGGTCTGCAAACTATGAGGTAAACGTGAGGTCAGTTAAGTTTTGCATAACTGGTTTTGCATTAATAATGAACTACTACAGTATGTTTGTTTTTTAATTTTATCATATTTTAAATTTACTGTTCTTTTTATTTGGAAAAAATGAAATCAATAGCTCAAATTTTAAGTAATAGTTAAATATAAAAGATATGACTGACTTACCTCTTATTGCTTCTTTTATTCCTAACGAGAAGCAGAGTTTTTCAAAACAGATGAAGTCATTTCCACAATAGTATTAATAGACAGGCCATTCAGGAAACCTTTATGATTTATTCTTACTTCCTGAAGAGCATCTATAACATGATCTCTGTGCAAGAGGGAAACACACATGGGCATCTATCCTTTCCAAAGGTAACGCATCCCAGACACGGCTAAGTTAGTGAGCTCACCGACATTTTTACATACGAATTTTACAGCCAGTTACAATATAATGTCGTTACCTGCTAACTTCTGGATGCAGTTCGGCCAGTCTCTTCATGATCTTAGTAAAGCTACGCAGGTTCAGTGTATTTGGAGGTATGAACTGAACAGGTGGGTCAGGTAATAATCTAGTAGACTCAATCTGTTTACAGTTCTTCTTGATACCCTAAAGCAGCATTTAAAAAATTTTCTTAAAACTAGTCACCATTAGAGACAATCCAGCTTATTCAATTAAAATAAAATTTTAAATTATAATTACAGTGGTAAAATTATAATAATTACAATAATTACAAATTGTAAAATCAAAATTCCTAAGAAATTTATTTTGATTTGAGATTATTTATAATGAGTAGATTTACTTGAGCTGTGTTCAGGACCATGTACTAAAAGAATGGCAAACACATTTCCTTACGGCACCAATAAAGTCTAAGAGGCTATGTCTACATCAGCCTTTCTAAACCACAATCGCTCATCGGAGCCACAGGACACAGAAAATGATGTTAACTAGTTTCTCAGTTTCTCCAAAGACAGGATGTGCCTAGTTCCATTCTAGATAGACAGGAGAGAGGTTAAAATTCATTATGTACACTGGATAGCTTAGGCTTAGGGCATGAAGGCTTAATTCTCTTACCCAACCTGACGAAGAAAAACTGGTCTACATGGTAGTTATAAGTATTCTACGTCTTATTTACTAACATGTGATGAATACAAACTGTATGCCCAGGACTGTACCACATGCTGCTGGTGGTGGGGGGAGCTAGTAATATAAAACAGAATGCCCTCCATTTGTGGACCTTATGATCCAGTTGAAGAGACAAAATTAAAATGATCAATTAATTACTATTATCCAGGCAAGTAGGCTGCAGAGTATATGAAACCACTGTAAATCCCATAAAAGTTCAACAAAGAGCTGAGACCTTAAAACCTATTCAAAATCGTGCTAAGATATATAACACATTAGATCTGTGACATCGGAATATTATATATTTCACTTATCTGCTATTGCCTTGTCTCCTTCACTAGATTTAAGCTCTAAGTTTTTGTGTTTTGTGCATTGCTGCTTCCCCAGTGCCTAGAAGTGTACACAGCTGGAACGTAATAACTGTTTGTTAAAGAAATGAAACATGGGATATGCTAGTTTAGTGACAGCTGAAACCAGAGAGCATGACGTTTCCAAGCAAGAGCCACGTCGTGGGTAAACGACTATGGCTACTATTTACTGAGTGCGTTCGCCGCGGTAGGCACAGTTCTAAGCGCTTTTCTGTATTAAACTCATCGAAACCTCACAACAGCTGGAACTATTATCCCCGTGTTAAGATAAGGACACAGAGGTTATGTAACATGCTCGGTCATATGATGAGTAGGTGGCAGAGCCGGTTAAGAATGTGTTATTCTTAATCTCTCACTATTCTGCCTCTCCGCTGTAGACAATATTTTCTAAATGAATAAATATAATGAATAAATGATGACAATCCAAGAAAAATAAAGGTGACAGGGAACTGCTGGAAAGGTAAAAGAACATGAGAGCACAGTTCAGCAGAGCCAGTAAAGGGAACCTCTCTATCCACATCCTCTAACGTACTCCTGCCCTGGCCTGTGGGGCCCTATTTATACCACAGAAGCTCCCTTCCCTCTGCCAACTCCACGGCCCACTGCCCCAGCCAACGGCAGTGAGAGTGCTGGCACCTGAACTAACGAACACTGAAATCACAGGCTGAGTCAGTGAGGGTCCCGCTCTAAAGAATGAGGAATTGGAACACAGAGCAAATGAGTGAGTCCAATGACGGGAGTTTCACTGAAAAATGCTGTCGAGTTCAAAGGAACCAAAATAAAGCTGAATGGAAGAGGAGGAAAGGCACGAGCAGACAGGGAAAGCCAACGTGCAGAGAGGCGGAAGGATCGAGCACCCAGGGCTGCAGAGGCAAGAAACCATGTCCTCTTCATGACGGGGGCGGGGGACGCCACCGTCCTCAGATTTCCAGGTCAGGCCCCCACGTAGCCCGATAGCACATTTCCTTCTTTCCTACAGTGGACTGAAGCTACATACCAAGAAATTCATCCTAAACACGAAGCGTTGCGGAGACGAAAGGAGAAGAGGTTCGAGAAAGGGGTGATCGAGCGTCAAACAGACCGGATGGTCAGAAAGCAGGCAGATGGGGGAAAGATCAATACGAAGGTCACCAGTGACAATGGAAAGAGCAATTAAAATTTTAGAGACTAAGTCAGATTATCAGGATGAAGAAGACAAACAAAGAAATCAAGGCACTGGATACAAACTTGTCTGGGAAGCTTGGCAGTGAAAACACGGGACAAATAGGGACGGTAACTTCAAAAGAATGAGAAATCACGTGAAAATCTCGCCGGGGTCAGGAAGAGCTGTGCGTGAGCGAGGGGAGAGAGAGGCCTGCGGGGGGCGTGGAGTCACTGCAGGTGCGGAGAAGGCACGCGGAAACTCCGAGAACGGAGTCACGGAAAGGGTGGGGTAAAGGGCACAGTCAGGAGAGATCTCTTTATCTTGTTCAACAAATATCTGTTCTTCCGTCCGTTTATTAAAAAGAGATTTGCTGTGATCTATAGATTAAGAATAATCCTGGTAAAACTCAAAGCAGGACTTTTTGGTAGATAGTGACAAGCTGAGTTATAAAATTTATACCGAAGGACAGAGAGACTAGAATAGCCAACTTTTGAAAAAGAAACGCTAGAGTACTCGTTTTATCTTATTTTAAGAGTTACTATCAAGCCACAATCATTAAGATAGTGTAGAATTGGTGGAAAGACAGATTGATGAAAGAGAACTGTCTAGAAATGGACCGACATGGACATGGTCAACTGATGTGACAAAGGTGCGAAGATAATTCATTGCAGACAGGACAGTCCTTTTAACAATGACGCTGGAGCAATTCCGTATGTAAAACAAAAACCAACACAGAAAAAATGAAACCCCCCATCTCGATCACACCTCACATTATAAAGAATTTCACTGAAAATCTTTGTGACCATGGGTTTCTTAAATAAAATACTAAAAGCACAAATGAAAAAGGAAAAAACTGATAAATGGTACTTTGTCCGACTTAAAAACTCCTGCTCTGAAAAAAGACACTATGAAAAGACTGAAGACGAAGCGCAGGCTACGAAAGAGTCTGCACATCACTATCCATCCGCCCAAGAATTTACATTCAGAACATACAAACTTCCAAAACTCAGTAATAAGGAAAAACAACCCAATAAAATGGTCAGAATATGAACAGGAATGAATTGTTGATGAACCCAACACCACAGATCAGTCTCAAATGCACGAAGGTAAGTGGAAGAAGCCAGACTAATAAGGCTACATACTATTCCATCACATGACATTCTGGAAAGGGCGAAATGATAAAAGAGCCGAGCAGAAGAGAATGTTCTGGAAAAAGGGACTGCTCTGTATCCTGACTGGTGGTTACATGCCCATATGCGTTTGTGTGAACACACAGACCCCAAAAAGGATGAATTTTACTACACGTAAACTTGTAAAAAGTCGATGGACGCCGACCCGGCCCGGGCGTCTCGCTGAGCCGTGGAGAGAGAAGAGAACAAGGCAACTTCACCATTTTCCATGTGGTGTTTCAAACCTCAGTGAGGTAAAGGTGAGGGCGCATGTGACGAAAATGATTAAATGTTATGATGTCGACAATTATGAGATAAGGTGAAGCTGTGATAAAGAGATCGATGGAGTACTGTCCGAGAAGAAAGACGCAAAAACACTGCAAAGCCCTGGCAAAGAACCTAGCGAAACGGAGGAGAGTTTTCTGTAGCTGGGCCTACGAAGATCTACACCCCGCAGGAGCAACCGGGGCCGCGCACCACAGGTCAGAGTGGATCTCGGGTTAAAATCATTCAGACTGACGTTCTCATTCCTACTCCGAGATGGCTGTTTGACTTATTTGTTCTACAAAGTTACTTACTGCAATAGACCATTTAAGGGATCTATCAAGAAAACTAACCTTCTGGTCAAAATGGACAAACTCATTGTCTTGCTCAGATCCTGGCTGCCTCGGCCTAGTTCTGGGCAATCTAGAAACGAAGGAAGCTGCGTTGACTTCTTTGCTGGCGCTTTTCTCCGAATTATTCAAACTACCTCTATTTCCATTTTTAGAGGAAAGTGGTGATGTATATTCTCCAGGAGTCTTAACAAGCCGCACATTTACTGATTTTCCATTTATTTCTATCCCATTCATTTCTTTCACAGCCATCTTTGCATCATGGTTTTTTTTTAAAGCGAGAGATGCATATCTAAAATATAAAAGCAGAAAAAAAAGCGTATGCTCATAAATGACTTTAAAAAAATTAAACACCTATTTTTAATAAATTTCAGCCTCAACTACAAAAGGAATCTTCTCTTAATTGATAAAGATTTTAACATCTGAAATAAACAGTTATTATGTTTAGTGACGAAGCAGGAAAGGCATTTCCACTGAGCTAGTACCATTACTCTGAGAGTTTTGAATGTTCTGGCAATGTCACAAAACAGAAAGTAGCAACATACATATGACTAACTATATGTAGATGATACAGCTATCTACCTAAAAACATGAAAACATCTACTGAGAAGTAATTACAATAAAAAATAACAAAACAAAAATCTCTGAGCACCTGCTACATGCCAGGCTTTATTTCCACCGCCTTATTTATTTAACCAATAAGCAATACTGTGAAGGTACAGATATCTTGTAGATAGAGTCTGAAGTACAGAAAGGTTAAGTGATTTGCCCAAATTTATTCAGCAAGCTACTATGGAGCCAGGGCTCAGCCCAAGCCATTTAGCTGTGCACTCACTCTCGTCGCTGATGCCCTCTGCCGCCCTAGGAAACTCCCCCAGGTGTCATTAGTGACAAGCTAAAAGGTATAATGAGAGGAAGATCTGAAGGAGCACAGTCCCAACTCACGACTGAAGCCACCTGTCGATGTGTGTATCTCTACGAGACTGGGAGACTCCCATGCGTACGGCCCTGACTACAGCACCGTGTGGCTGACATCCAGGACAGACCCTCTGGCACACAGCAGATACCTAGCGAATGTGTAGTTACTGAATTTGGAAACATACCTGTAATTAGTAGAAGAGTCATAAATTGAAATGTCAGAAACTTGGTATTTCTGAAAATGAAACCTTAAATCAGCCTAAAAGAGAAATAAAAGTTGGTAAGAGGTAGAAAAAAACAAATAATTGAAATACAAACACTTAATAGATCTAAAAATGAAGCTCAAAGTATACATCCTGGCATACCTCAGATACTGAAGGGCAGAGACCACCAACATGTATCAAATAACCTTTATCTCTTCGTAAGGGTTCGACATGCCTTATTTCTGCTACAGAAAAAGATAATATACAATAGTGGATGACCATTATTGTAACAAGAGTTTTAAAAGAAAATGTGAAAATTGTTATTTTATTTTATTTTTACTATCATAAGGCTTATTATAAAGTCATTAGCAATTATTAGCTCTAGATTGAAGACCAAGAGCCTGGAATATAGTTTTAAGATTTCTGGGCCTTAAACATATCTTCTTAAAATCAAAGAGGCTGGATTGGTTGACAGTAAGTCTCTCGTAGATCAAAAATGGATCACCTAATATTGATCTTGTAGCTCAAAAATAACGCCTAAACAGAGTAATCAATGACATCAGAACTAAGAAAGTGTCTGCCGTCTATCTCTGGTTCAGAGAAGTGCTATCTTAGACGCTGGTGAACGCGAGATCCTAACCACCGCCCCCACCCCATACACACACACTAATGCCGGCTAGGGCTCTCAATGTACATTCCTTTGCTGAAGGGAAAATCACGCCAAGGAAACCTTTAAGTCAGACGAATGTCAACAGCAGGCACATAGCTTCTTGGTAATGGTAACAGCACATAAAAGAAAGGGGGAGGAACAAATAACTTGAGAGAGCACTACTTTGGAAATCACAAGTATCAGGATTATATTTTTTTTCAATTGATAAAAAGACTGCATTTTCACAGTCTCTATTTTGAAGAGCACCTGGTCTGAAATAAAAAAGGATTCACTATCAGACCTATACCTGGCACCCCGGGGATACATAATACATATTTGTTGAATGAATTCTTAAAGTGGCTTTTATTTATATGTTTTATAATTTTTATATAATGGGATACTTGTAACTTTTATTTTTTTATTACATGACAACAATAGCCTAACCCTTACTGAGTTACGCAAAGCACTTTATATACATCATCTCATGTAAGTCTCATGACCACTCTTTGAGGTACAATTGCTACCATTTCCATTTCCCAGGTAACGACATTGAGGCCCCAGGAGTTTAGGTCACAAATCTGGTCATGTGATGGTGTTGGAATTCAGGCAGAATCTTTCAACTCTAGACGACAACACCTAACTTTCTCCATTAACTTTGATTAACTTGCTAATCTCTTTGGCTTATAATGTGCTCTCTGGAGGAAACAAGGAAACTAAATATTTATATTGATAATTTACATTTTTACGTTAGGGTGAGGAGGAAGCGAGGGCTACAGTAGAGTAGAAAGGGCGGTGAATGAGAATCGAGACGCGTCCATCCTGCCCGTCACCTCACCTTGCGCTAGCTCTAGTTCAGTACGATACGTCTACTACACACCCCGTGGCTGAACGCTGTGCCTGGCACTGGGGATAGGCAGTGAACAAACGTGAAAAGACACCTGACCCGAGCTGACGTGTTTAGTGGGAAGGCAGTCTACATAGCAAACAAATAAAACACGCAGCACGTGGTGAGTCACATGGAGGAAGACACAAGGAGAAAAGTCACAGTAAAACTGGAGGATTTGCCATTCATTTTAAAACCGTACGTGAGTATTAAATATGTGCATAAAATACATCAAAGAATGGTAAAAAATACTGATAGTGGTTCTTGCACACTGGAGACACTTCAGGTAATTTTAATTTTCTTATACTTTACCATTTTATTTAAACATCTTAACAAGCATTATTTATATGAGTAGGAAAAAACAATAAACCACTGCTATTATGTAACATAAAAGAAAAATCCTCCTAAGTATTCCGGAGAAAGTAGAAGACAATAGCAGAATATCATTAGAAATGACAGAAGGGCAATCATTAGACACTAGAGGGCAGTTCCACGATTTTCAGTGATTAAGAACGACCTAAAGATGGAAACGTCCTGCAACCGACCAAGCTGCTGTCATCTGTCAGGCCAGCCTGCTCAAGGGACCTGGGGAGCTTGTTCTGAAACGAACATTTTAAATGGATTGACTCTTTTAAAAAACTGACCTCCAAATGGCTAATTTTCTCATTTTTTCTATTTATAAAGAAAAGCCACAAACAGGAATAAAATATTAAAACAGCTCGGTCACTCCCAGGAACACAGACGACAAGAAGCACTGCCGTACGAAGGAGTCAGGTAAGGGTTTCTGAGTCAACTGTTCAGGACTCACCTAGAGCACACTTCGCATCCCCTCCATCCTGTTCTGTTTGATTCCCTTGTATTCCTGAGACGTCAACGCCTGTCAGGTTCTCCTTAGCATCAAACCAGTCTTCACTTACTTCCTGATTATTTTTGCAGTCTGAGAAATTGAACACAAGTAGCTATGAATTATGTAATACCCCTCTGAGAAGTTATCTAAAAAGCTTCTCAGAATGAATCAACATGACAATTACTAATTTTATGTATAAATTTAAAAATAAATATTAGCAAAAGAAGAGAATTAAGTGAAGCATAAAGATTCTCTGAGAAGGGATTTTCAGCAGTCCCTGAATAAAAAGTGCTTTTCGGTCTGCATGATCTGTTTTCCACTTTTGCTTTAATTAACACTGATTCCTGGCCTTACTTTTCTGACTCTTAAATTATCCTTTATCAAAGACACTCACTTTTCTATACAGACTAATGGTAAATGTTTTTAAAAAGGGATTAAGCAGTACTGCATCTATGTCATTAAAAATTGAATTAATGATCTTTTTGGAATGATAATCTCTTTTCATAGAGGA
Source organism: Pteropus medius (assembly GCF_902729225.1). Lineage (NCBI taxonomy): Eukaryota > Metazoa > Chordata > Mammalia > Chiroptera > Pteropodidae > Pteropus > Pteropus medius. The sequence goes on along the minus strand of NW_024342466.1, from coordinate 2,610,757 downwards.
CAAAACCAAAAATATTACACACGATTTAGAGATAAAAATTGGACAGAATAATTTTCAGACTGGAAAATGTGACCCAGAAGAAAAGCCTGTATTATTTGTTGGCATTATCAGATATATTAAACAACCTTAAAGATGTCAAGTACATGCAAAAAGAACATAATATTCATAATCAGAATGTTGCCATTCAGTCAATTAAAAATATTTTTCTGATTTACTGAACGGGCACTGGGGATATCTTAAACCTTATGATTTGTTTTCTGGCAATGACACAAGACATTTTTATACTGACCTTTATCATCAAGTTTCAGTTGACTAAAGCATACATCTATATCATCATTTTTTAAACCATCTTCCTTGGGTGACGTACCTTGTTCAGGTTGACCAGTGTTGGATAATAAAGATAGCTGAGGATTAAAATAATAAAAACAGCGATAATAAGTAAGGACTACCAGTTCTGGTGCCCTTACTGTGTGACAGGCGCTCTTCACTGGCATCGTCTCCCAACGAGGCTATGAGAGCGAAACCATGACCCACCCGAGTTCACAGGTGAGCAAACTGAACCTAAGTGACTTGTTGCTTTAGGTCTGTCACACAATTAGCAAGAATTAGAATTGGAACCCAGTCTGTGTATACTGACTACATGCTAACACTGCCATTATTTAGCAAAGCGTGGCATATACACACAGTGCACAGAATTCGGATGATTTTTGGAGGTGTAGGTATAAGTATTTTTCATATTAACATTTAGCAGTTATATATTTAATGTGTGCTTATATATATATGTTTTATAGTTATGGTTAGTGATATTTCTTTCCCATATGTAATAGTTTGTTAGTCTTTACATGTAAATTTTTTTAAAAAGAATTGTTTAAAGAAAAATACAGAGCAAATAACATTATAGGTAATATATGGCTATGGAAAATTGTGAAGATGGCACACAGATAATTAACACTTAGAAACACTACACTACACTAGCTTTAATGCAAAACCTATTAATTTAATGAGATATATATTAAAATGTAATCCTAACTTAAAATACTGTTTTATAGCCAAAGCTGATTATAAAAATGATAACTGCATCTTGTACTTTTAAAAAATAATTGATTGTTCTCCCCAAATAAGCAGGTTACACATACCAGTGCTATCATTACAGTAATGAAAAACAACCACTCCAGAACATTATGTGATTCAATGGACAAGTTGTGTAAGTAAATTATGTAAGGAATTTGAGGATATAAAAATCTGGTTTCAGATCTGTTAATTCTTTGTGGATAACTGAGGTTTTTCTTTTAAAGAGCAGAACAATGTAATACATAAATTGTTAAAGTAATTTATTTCTAATCATTTATATTAATAGAAAAGAATATAAATCAATCAAGTATTTCGTTTTTGGCTTTGGAATGCATCTTATTATATAAGACTACCCAAATAATATAACCTTGGGGTTAAAATCAAAGCCAGAAAGTAGGAATAAGCACCAACTATCCTACCCCATTGCCTCGCTTGATAATGGAATATAACATGTTTCTGTATGACTTCACGATCTGCAGAGTGCTTTTCCACAGATTGTCACGGGACAAACATTTCCTTGGGGACTAAGGGAGTTCAAGAAAACCTATGAAAGACATTTTAAAACTATTTTCATCATTTCGATAAAGGAGGAATTAAAATTTTGCCCTTTTTGCCCTGACTAAAATGAGTAAGATATTACTTTACTCTACCTCCCGAGATGAATTTTCTAAGATATTAGTTTTTAACACTGGATCAATGTGATGGTGGCCTTAAGTCATAGGCTGCCCGAGCCAGTCCAGGTTTACATTGGTTGTCATGGTGAGTTATTAGCATTACCATCTTTCATCCTCAGAAGTCTCCTGGTTTGATGACAAACTATATGGTTCTTCTGCTTAACATATGTTACTGATGTCTGTTTGACCAGGTCATTATTTGCCTTCTAACCAGCTAGGGCACAGAGTAAGTTGGCTGAGTGAAAAGAAGGATGGGAGAACTTCTACGAATTATAATTTACTTTGCTTAAGCCATAAAATCAAAGATTCCCACTGATGAACTATTAAAAAAAAAATCTCACTTGAGGCAGTGTCTTCGTTAGGCTCGAAGAAACACCAGCATCACGTGTACTTTGATTATCTAGTTCAGAATCTGCTCCTGAAAAGCTAAAGAGATAAACATTTTATTAGAGAATTTATCGATGTTCTAAATAAGGGCCAAAACAGAAAACTTAAAGTTAACTCAAGCAATTTTTAAGATCTAACGAATTCTAAATTAGATGAAACCATAACTTACACGTGTGATTCTTTTTTCATCAGCTGAAAAGACAGTGAAGAAAAATCTTTTAGTTTAAAATGTTTTATATAAATGAAGTAAAAATTTTGTTCCTAAAATGTAAATAAATACATACCCTAGAAACAAAAGTAGCGAATGCAGATAATAATTTTGATTCTACTGACAGTGGGGGCAGTTCTTCCAGTGGTATGCCTTTGTTTATTTTTTCTTTCAAACTCATGTATCTAACTTTCAAGTCTCCCAAAACAGACAGCAGTGCTGACCCCAATTCCTTCTTAGTAGAATTACTTGATAAATTCCTGTTTAAAAGTTAAGTTCACAAAACTGATTTAGGCCCGAGTCATCCATTTAACTCTAATATTATACTATACACTTAGTTCTAAGTACCAGATCTTTAAAATTTTTTTCTTTTAATGTTTAGTAAAAGAAAATGAACCACAGAAGATGTATTTTTCTAGGGACAGTACCAGCGATCCTCCATACATAAGCCAGAGAGAATGTGATGGAACGTCATGCGAAATGCTACAACTGACTTCATCTGTGCTTGGTCTTTATAAGAAACATCGAATCTACCTTTTTACTGGATTCGTTATCCCAACATGGACTACTGCCTCTCCATGAAATTCAAATGTATTACTTTTTAAAATCTAGGTACGATCTACCTCTCGTTTTGCCCTTCACAAATGAAAATTAAAGAAATTATCTAGAATAAATTTAAAGCTGGTGATAGATTTCTAAGAAGACAGTTTTAAAACTAACAATCACCTATTTAATCCTTCCCTGTTTTCCACGACCAGTTTGTAGATGTCGCTGCAGTGGTGCTGACACATCTGGTAGTGAACATCTACGAGGTGCAGCTCTGCTTGGACGGCTCTCTGCGTTACGCTCCGACAGCACGTGGATGGCACATTCTCCTCCATCGCTCGAGAAGGCTGCGGTTCCCTTTAAAAGGAAGCTTAGATTAGGTGAGATGCCCAACATCTTTCTGTGTTACTGACTTATCTCTAGAAATAGGTTTTAAGTTTCTTAGATTTCCCTGTTACGTTTAAATCAGTTTCCACCAAGCATGGAAAGGCTGCAGGTACAGCTGCGGAAAACAAAGACGGCAAGAGTCAAAGCTAAATATATTCTTTCTAGAAGTCGAGGAAGTAAATAATTCTCAAGCTCACACTTTCTTTTGCAAAAAAAAAAAAAAAAAAAGGATTCCAAAGTAAACTACTGATATTATTTATCCAGAATCAACAGGTTTCAACCTGAATTGAGCTTTGGTCAACATTTTTTTCAAGTTATAAGCATTCCGGACAGAAACTGTTCTTTAATGTGTTATCCTTTTAAAGAAAATAGACATAATTTACATTTTTCTTAATAATTATGGGTCATTATTATAAGGAAGTATTTTGCTGTTATATCAAAAAGCCCTAAATCACTGCATTTTTTTGAAACAGTTCTTGCTATTATTAGTTGCCACCTCCAGCTGTTCTCAATACTTCTGCCTCTGTAAAGCAACACTTCCAAAGGACTGGATACTGAATTGAACTCTTAGAAGAAATGAAGGAGGAAGGGAAAACTAAATGACCTCAGAGCATGAAAATGAATCTGGCTTCTCAGAGACTTCCCTTTCCTCTTCCCTCCCCCGCCTCCTGGTTCTCCATTGTATTCTGAATTATAAGGGTATATAATAAAGGCAAAGTAAATTATACAATGAATTAATATCAAGATTAAAATACCCCAGTGAAAGTAGCTCTTCACTATTTTCCAAAGGTGCTATTTTGTTTTGATCTTGAGAGCGATCAAATGAAAGACAATTGAGTAATTAAATCAGTATGGATTTGGGTTGAATAAATAAAGATGCCATAAATTTTAAAGAAATTATTGAGGCCCAGATCTCAACAAGTGGAAAAGCTTTAAAGTTGTATATTATCCTAATATTTATCTGTTTGAAGGCAAATGGCCAAAGCAGATGATTCGTTAACGTCCCTTTAAACTATTATTCTACATGGGGAAGTACCCTACAAAAAAGCAAATTACTATTCTGATTTTTTTCCCCACGTGCATCTACAAGCTTATATATCTAACTTACCTCTCAGGATGTTCCTTTAAGTCTGTAATAGAAAATGTTTTTCTTAATTCCAGGGAATCCTGCAAAGATGATTTAAAATCAGATTAGAAATATATGGCAAACACCATGTGTTCTATCTGGAGTTCCAAACTGGTACCAGTCTCTAATGGACTTCGTGGCAATAGCTCCCACCAGGAAAGGACAGGGCTGGCAGCAACCTATGCACCTTTTTCCTCAGTCTAGCAATTCTCACAAAAGCCTTAGGAACCCCTGCTAAAACGCAATGGACCAAAACATTTACATGAAGATAACGCTGCCTCTTCATAAAGTCAAATAAAATTCTATTATTAATCGTACTGGTTTTACCTTATTTAGGAAATTCCTATCAGGGGTTAAACTGTCAACTGAGAGAGATTTCCCCAGTGATCCTTTTGTCATAGCCATCCGTGTACGTTCGCCGTCCTGACTGTGCGACCAATCTGTATGACAAGCCACACTTCGTTGTTTCTCACTTTGCCACTCGCCAGGCCGTTTTTTATTCATCATCGTTATCTCTGTGTTGCTCGACGTAGAAACCATGGAAGGTCTTGCACTCGTCGCTCTGCTGGTTGTGAAACAAGCCCGAAAATCAGTGCTAACGTCCACCGTCTGATTGACCGTGACGACACACTTGCCCGCGCCTGGCTCTGACTCAGAGTGTGTTTCCTCCACACTGTGAAAGCATGTTTTATTTGTGGCACTGGCGTCGGCAACTTTCAGGGAGCTCTCTTCTCTCACTGCCTGATCACCTCTGACTCGAATCCTTGGCAGAGCAACAGAAAGATCCAAGGCTGAGTTAGGAGTGTTTTGTAGGCTTCTATAACGTGAATATCCACAGGCAGAAATTACCGAGTCATCAAAAATAGAGGTCCAGGAAGTCGGGCAGTCTTCACAAGGTTGTAGAAACGCCTCTAAAGCTTTGTTCTGTGGTGGTGTGCTAGGGTTTTCAAGGTGTACTATTTCGTTCACAACAATTGCATCTCCACAAAAATCTTTAGTTTCAATTACTTCAGATTTCATTTTGCCAGTATAAAATTTAGTTTTTAATGCTTTCTGAGGGTTCACGAAACCACTCTTAGATTGAGATTCCTGGTTTTCGGGGGGACTGCTCCTTAGTATAATTTCATCAAATACCATGTGGTACAGCAAACTGGTCTCTTGTTCCTTCCCCTCTGCATGCTTTGGTTCGTGAGAGTCTCTTAATGTAACAGAATTCGGGAATTTGGAGACATGAGGTGAATCATCTTGTCCATAACCATCGATTGAATCTGAAGAGAAGCTAGAACTACTTTCCAAGGTAACATGATTAACTTCTAGATTGCTAGCATACTTAACTTCATAACCTGAATTTCTTAATCCAGCAACTTCCAGGTTAGATATGTTTAATGTTTTTGTTCGGTCAACAGATAAATGGGTACTTAGATAATCTTGTTCTACTGCACTGTGATATTCCTGCTGTGAGTCTTCATCTGTATCGTGCTTTTGCATATCTTCAGCAGTTTCTTTATACTCATCATCTGAAATCTTAAAGATTCTTTCCAAGCCAATAACCTTATTACCTTGATGTTCCAAAATATCAAAAAACACCTCTTCTCTTTTCTGCATTTTAGAATCTAATTCTGAATTTAAATGAATAAGACTTTTATTCTTTAGTTTTGACTCTGAATAATGTATAGAGTACGTCTCATTCAAGAAAGCATAGTCAATACTGTCTTCAAACTCACTTGACTGAGAGTGTGTACTCTCTACGTTAGTGTCTGGATTCGTAGTAAAAGATGGCTCCAATAAATCTGTTTTGTCAGTATTGCAGAGTTTTTTGTCATTAGCTCTTTGTTCTAGGGCCAAGGAATCCCAGTCATCATCAAGAAAAGTCAATTTGGCTTCATTATAATCATTGGAAGATAATAAATTTTCTTCTTAGGATCTGAAGGCTCATCTGATTAAAAAAAAAAAGGATAAAATGTTAACAGCAGCAACATTACAGAATCTAAACAGTAGAAAAGACCTTAGATGGGATCTGGTCCAAGCTCTTCCCAACATAGGAGCACTTCTTACATTATTCGTGACAAATATCCCTTACGGTTGCTGCTATAGACTGAACTGTGTCCCCCTCAAAATTTCTATGTTGCAGCCCCAACTCCAAAGGCAACGGTTAACTGGAGATGGGTGTTTGGGAGGCCATGGGGGCTAGATGAGGTCGAGGGCGGGGCCTACTAGATGGGACAAATGCCAGAGGGCTTGCTCTCTCTTCCCTTCCACGATGGGAAGACACTGCAAGAACTGTGGAAGTCTGTTGTTTAAGCCACCCAGCCTGTGGCGTTTTGTTATGGTGGCCCCAGCTAAGATAGTAGCCAACATTCTTCTTAAACTCTTTCCATGGCAAGGAGTTTACTATGTGTAAGGCAGCCACGCCATCTGTGATGTTAGAGTGCCTCCTAGTTCCAGCCTTAGCCATCGCAGAGACAGAAGAAAGAAGACATGGGTGCTGCACCCAAATATTTATGGCTTCCAGAGTCGCAGATGAGAAAAGCTCACCTAACTGGAATCCAGCTAACGAGTGCTGACAGAGTTGTGTGGATGAGCAGGGAAATGCTTAAGAAGAGAGGAGCAGCAGATTTCAGAGAAAACTTTACATTTAAAAAAGTGTTTTGAAACAAAATACAGTTGTCTTAGGCAAATCAAACAGCATGCGTAAAGTCAGCTGTGTGAAAGAACATGGCATTCTCTGGAACTTGTAGGCCACCTTATCTGGAGTGAAATAGCTCTATGGAGTGACAGGACAGAAAAAGCCTTTTGTAATGTGCTAGGCAGTGTGGCTCTTATTCTAAGGCTACAGAGGACTGAAAGCTTCTTAAAAGGGTAGTCATGTGAACGGGATGGTTCAGACACCCTGGCAACACGAAGAATGGCAGCCTGAAGGGGAGACCAGAGGCCGCTAGAGCGAGAGTGCAGATGTGGGACTGGAGAAGACGGCACTGGTATGGAAGTTCCGCAAATGACAAGACTTGGTGGCTGATTAGGAATGGTAGATGAGGGAGAGTGAGCTTAGTGAGTCTCAAACTTTTCTCGTGGTCTAAGACACAATCAGAAACACGTTTTACATCAAGATCCAGCGCATATTCATGTGTGTATAACTGACACAAAAATTTTACAAAAACAGTAACTACTCTACGTCCAAGTGTTCTAGTATTTTCTAGTCTTATTGTTTTATTTATTTATTATCTATCTATCTATCTATCTATCTATCTATCTATCTATCTATCTATCTAGATATCTATTTTAGGCAAGGCAACCCTTGGTTGACCTCACAGCCTGCAAGGACCTTGTCAGTTTACAATCCCTTACTTTTTCATACCCACAGCACCTGGTCTTCCTAGGTGGTCTCCCATCCAAGTACTAACCAGGCCCGACCCTGCTTAGCTTCCGAGATCAGACGGGATCGGGCTTGTTCAGGGTGGCATGGCCGTAGACATTTTCTAGTCTACTTTTTAAAAAGCTGATCATAATCAGCTAAACTGATTTCATGACTCACCAACTGGCCACCGCCTCCTTAAACATTGCTCTAAGATAACGCTAGGGTTTACAGCTGGTATTACAGTTCAGTGGGAATACTCGGAGCTAGAACATAGGGGCTTTATGAAGAGGAAAAGCGGGAGGGTGGGGGGGGGGGGAAGATAATGAGTTTATTTCCAGGCATGCGGAGTTTGAGGTTACTGATTAAAACACACGGATTCAAATGTTTGCAAATGTGGGGCTAGAGCTAAGGAAAGCACTGCTAGCTTCAATTACAAACTCATGGGTCAATTGTGTTTGTACAGGTATTCATTATATATTTTGGATACTAATGATTTGTTTTCATAAGCGATTTTTCATAGTTCATTGCTTATTTTTTTAACTTTTTGCAACATTCTACCATGGTTTTTAAGATTTAGTTAAATGGATCAGTCCTTTCTTCTCTCCCTTCTGGGCTTTGTCTCTCTGACCTTTCCTACTACATGATTACAAAAGTATTCTCCTATAATTTATTCTAATTATGAGTGTGTGTCACACTTAGCCTTTTTACACTATGTAGAATTAATTTTTCTCTAGCATAAGTTAAGAATCTAACTTTTTTTTCTAAAATGGTCAATTGGGTTAATACTATTTGCTGAATAATCCATTACTTCTCTTCTGACTTGAAACAACATTTTATCATATTCTAAAGTCCTAATATTTCAAATCATAAATATTCATAGGCACATAAAGTTTAGTCATCTTGCTTTTTATGGTCTTGTTATTTCCTATTTTTTCTTCTATCATCACCACAGAAAAAGAAATTTCTCATTTGTATGTTTCACAAAAACGTACAACTTGGGTAGCAGAGGCCAACCCGCCCACTTTCCACTTAAGGCAACTGTGCTTGTCCCAAGTTCCTGAAAGCCCGGCTGGACACAAACTCTCTCTTCCGGTTCACCATCGCTCTCTGAACATCCCACTTCCCTGAGCGATCCTGTGTAGGCTGCCCACAATCACCCACAATCACCCACAATCACCAAAAGTCACTTGCAGTTCGCCGACTTACAACATGCAGAGCCTCACGTTACCAGCGGCGCTTAGAAAGGAGCGGCCCGGGGGGAATGCTCTGGCCAGTGTCATTTAGGACCTCTGCCTACCCAGAATAAAGCCGCCGGCCTGTGTCCTCACCTTTTTGGATGTTTCCTCCACTATCGCGGTAGCTTTTACCAGGAGCCGTCTCCACTACTGCAGTGGCCTGCATCTCTCAAGGAGGTATGTTCTAGAAAAAGTATAAATATTGAACAAGTATTATACTTGGCATTATATTTTAAATATACTAAAAAACCAAATAATTTGACAAAGTGGCAATAATAGTCAAAGATGCTAATATAAGAGGGCTAATAAACAAAGCTAGTAGGACATTCGAATAACTTTTTAAAAGCATAAATTGACAGGTACATAAAAGACTACTATTTAAACATACAAGACATATTCTTTTAAAATTTCCAAAGAACTTTCAAGAAAAACCACAATGAATGTTATTAGGCCACCAAAATCACATTATTCCAAAAACTGGGTAATAAGGGCTGCAGTGTGACCCTATTTATGACATATTTGAACCAAAATGTTCCCAAAACAAATTGGAGACTTATTAAAATCCAATGACATGATATATCCACACAATGGAATATCTTTCAGCAATAAAAGGAACAAACTACTGACACGTGTAACCTTGTGCATTAATCTCAAAAATATTATGTTGATTTAAAAACCAGACGAGATCACATATTATGATTCCATTTAAATGAATGTAAAGAAGCAAATTTATAGACAAAGTAGATTAGTAGCTGCCTGCCTTGAAAAAGTCATGAAAATCACTCAATTTTACATTTGAAATGAGTAAAATATGCCTCAATAAAGTGTTTTTAAAAAGTTAATGACAATGGGTCTAGTCACTTGAGCTGGGCCTGGAGCTCTCAGGGCCACCCCTGGATTTGTCAGCATTGGTTCTGCTGAGCGAGGCCAGAGCAGCCCCGCCCAGGTGGTGGGCAGAGGCCCGGGCTGTGACAGGGAGGTATCGTGTGACTTGGCGTCTGCCGAGTGGCCAGAGACCCCTTTCTCCTATCAGTTCAAAGCCCTTCCCAGTCCCACCCCAGAGGGCATCTGGGCGGAGCCCGCGAAGGGTCTGCATCAAGAGGCCAGCACAACCCCGGCCCGTCACGAGCGTGAGCAGAGGTCTTGGCAAGACAGCGGCCGCAAAGGCGTGTCCAGCCTCTTGCCCTGTCTCGGGAGCTCGGCCAGGGCTGACCGAGGGAGCAGACCCAGCGTTGGTGCCAGTGCTCTGGCGAAGGCAGGCAGGCGCCACTGGGACTCTGCCCCAGGTTGGGGCTTCAACAGGGAGGGTATGGAACTCCTATCTCCTCTCCCACGTGTCCAGAGCCAGCCCTGCTGCCCTCAGCGTGGGAAGGAGAGGAGTCAGAGGGACACCCTGTGGCCTCAGGGGAGGTCCTTGGATAGAGGCTCAGGCTCCACACACCCCATCCCAGCTACATCGGCACCCCCCCCAGAAGGTACCCCTGTTGCCGTGTCCCATCGACCAGCGGAACTGTCTTCACTGGGAAGTGGGAGGCCTCAGAGATGGAAGCCCTTCAGTCAGGTTGGCCTGGGGTCGCATTTCTGCTCCCTGGTGGGCTCTGAGGGCTACCCCCAGGGGGTCCTGGATGCCCCCTGCTCAGCTGGGGGGCTCGGGAGGAGGAACCCCATTTCCTTTCTCAGAAAGCTCCCAGAGAAATGGGTCTCCAGAGGCCAACAGCCCAAGTGGGGGGAAGCCAGAAGTCAGGGAGAAGGTCTGCAGGCCCCCACTCTGCCGCACACAAGGGCCACTGCCCTGTCCCCAGCGTCCCTTATCTCCGGTGCTCTGTGTCTTTCTGGCCCCGGGATGGCGCACGGTCACCTCTCAGACACAGTGGTCACTGAGCACAGTTTCTGCTGCGACATATTTTTCTATCAAGTGATTAACTGCCCTGTTTCACTGCCTCTTCCGTGTGGGGATGAGATCCGGCCCGCGTGTCAGTACCAGGTCAGAAGCAGGATGACATTAAGCAGATCCTGGCTGAGCCTGAAGACAGGCAGGCAGGTGGGACTCATCCTGGTGACGGGGGCTCTGTGCACGGGGTCTTCAGCCCCCACCTCCCACTCGGACACACTGCTGCGACCCTCTCAACAGCACCAAAGCCCCAGAATTGTCTTGGCTGTGCAGCCGGGACTTCCTTGTGCAGGGAGGCAGGCCGGGGGTGTTCATGCACTGAGATACTCAATATTGTTAAGATCTGTTCTCTACAAATTGAGCTACAGATTCAAAACAATTTCAATCAAGCGTGGAAGGTTTTTTGGTAGAAGTTGACAAGTTGATGGTAACTTATATGGTAAGTCAATGAACCTAGAATAGCCAAAATAATCTAGAAGAAGAAAGTTGGATGACATATATTTCAAGACTTATGAAGCTATGGTATCGGCAGTGTAATATGCTAGACTAAGAGATTAAGGAAAAAATTATGAATCCAGAAAGCCACTTGACTTTTGGGAAAGGCACTAATTCAATTCAGTGTGGAAAGAAAGATCTAAAGTATATTCAATAAATGCTGCTGGCACAAGTAGGTTTTTGCAAGGGGAAAAAAGTGCCTGAACTCCTACTTCACATCATACATAATAACAAAAGTGAGATGGATCATATTTCTGAATGTGAATACCAAACCTATAAAAAGTCTCAAAAGAAAACGTAGGCGAATACATTCATGACTTTGGGACAGGCAAAGATTTCTGGAACAGAATAAAAAAGGTGTTAATAAGTTGATAAAATGAACTCAGCAAAATTTTAAAACTTTTGCTCATCAAAAGACACTACTGAAAAGGTAGAAAGACAAGCCAAAGACTGGAAGAAAATATTTATGATTTCTATATCTAACAGAGAGGACTTGTACCCAGATTATGTAAAGAACTCACACAAAGAGAAGTTTTTCAAAAGAAGATAATGCAACAAAATTATATAAAATACTTGGACATTTACTTCACACACAAGTAAGGCGTATAAATTGCTCTTATGTGTATGAGAAAGTTCAACATCATTAGTCATCAGGAAAATACTAACTTAAACCACCAAGATACCACTTCACACTCACTAGAATGGCAACAAACACACACACACTCCCTGATATTACCAAATACTGGGAAGGATGTGGAAATAAACACACATTGCCAGCGGGAATACAAATTGTTAGAGACATTTTAGAAACTAAATGAAAGTTCCTAATGATATTAAGCATATACCTCCACTATTACAAAGAAATCACATTCCTGTTTCAAGAATAAATACCCTTCTCTAGAGAATTATTCTTTAATATAATTACCCAATAACCAAATCTTACTTGCTAACTCAAATACTAAGTGTTGAGGACACAGAAGGGATCTGTCTCTGTCCTTCTGAAGCATAACAGGCGTATAAAAGTGAACTCGTTATCACCGATGGTACACTCACTGAACGAGGAACCTGGGAGGAGGAACACTTTTCTATTATTTTGCTTTTGGGTGGGGAGCAAGGGAGATGCATTCATTCTTATACCTGAGCTCTAAGTGCCTGTAACACACACAAGTTGAGACAGATGTACAGTTGTGAAGCTTAGGGACTATCTGAGCTGGAAGTATTCAGCCTCCAATTTAATGTCTCAAAACCCCTTTTTAGCTAAAAAAAAATTTGGCCTAATACTAAAAGCTTACTAGCCTTTTAATATTTTTACTGCCATGACTGGCAAGAGGTTGTTAACCTTTGGGATTATGAACTTTCGGAAAATTTGACAGAGGTCACATACTCAATTCCCTGAGAAAATGCACATACACACACGTAGAGGATTTATGGACTTCTACGCTACATTTAAAATTTTGAAGTTAGTAACTCCTGGCTTAAGGAATTTTATTTAAGTCGGTAACGATCCTACTCTAGGAATGTCAGGTCAATATTTAAGATAAAGAGTGAGATGAAAACAAAGCTAGTTTCTCAAAACGAGAGACATTAGATCAGAGGTTTTCTTACTTTTTGGACTTCATATTCTTAAAAAAAAAGTATTGAGAACCCCAAAGAGTATTTCTTTACATGTGTAATATCTACTAACACCTATCACATTACCAATTAAAACAGAAAAAGTGTAATATTAATTTGTTCATGACATAAACCCATTACTTAACATAAATAACACTTTAAACTAAAAAAACATATCTTTGAAAAAATTAGAAGAGCATTTACATTTTGTAGATCTCTTAAATATGTCTTAACAAGCTAGATTCTCATTCATATCTGACTCTGCATTCTAATCTCCATTCAGTGTGTCGCAAGCTTCATTCTTAAATATGAACAGACACCCGAGATCAAACACTTTGACAAAAGGAAAAATTTTAGTACTACAAGAATACTTGCAAATCATACATCTGATAAGGGTCTATTATCCAGAATATATAAAGAACTCTTACAAATCAACAACAAAAAAGGACAAACAACCCAATTTTAAAAATGAGCAAAGGACTTAAATTTTCCAAACATATACAAATGGCTGATAAACACAAGATGAGATTCTCAATACATCATTATTCAACAATGAGATGCAAATTAAAACCACAAGGAGGTACCACTTTACATCCACTAGGATGGCCATAAAAAAGAAAAAACCCCAACAAGGAAAACAAGGGCTGGCAAGGATGTGGAGAAAGCGGAGCCCTCGTCCTCTGCTGGCGACGTAAAACGGCCGGGCCACCGAGGAAAACAATCTGGTAGATCCTCGAAACGTCCACTACGGAAAGACCCCGTGACTCAGCAATTCCGCCCCTAGGTGCACCCCCATTCTCACTCTGCTCTCCTCGGTGGCGTTTACCGAACCACTCCCTCCCGTGTTTTCAATCCCAGGACCGCAGGGCCTTGTCATTTTCAGGTCACATCTCGGCCAAGAAGACCCTGACCCTCCCACCTGGCCAGACTCAGCTTTCCCAAACGCAAAGCTCGTCAGGTCCCCCCACGGCCTAACGCGCCGCAGCAGACTGCCGCGGGCCTCTGGAGAGGGACGGAGATCTCGGCACCGCCCGTGAGACCCTGCCAGCGCCCGGCCTTGCCGCCCTCCGCACGTCCTCGAACGAGGCGGGCCCCGTGTGCCTCTCGGGCCCCCTCTGCATCCGTCACGCGTCGGAGAACCGAGGCCCGTTTCCCGCGCCGGGGCCCGCCCGTGGTAGACACGGCGCCGCTGTCACAACGATAGACACGCGAGTCAATGTCCACCTTTCCCTGGGGTCATAACAACCCCTAAACGACAGGCCCCCAAGGTAACGCTGAATGAGCTTTCTGCGGTGCAAGTCTGCGCTGGCCCCCGCGAAGCGAGGCTGGAAGACCCGCTCGGAACCGAAAGTAAAGGTACTGAAGGGGGGATTCCAGACCGCCAAGGCCACCCGACTGAGACGCAAACCCAGGGGGACACCTCGCCTGCACCGCCCCCTCCCGCTCCAGGACGCGCGGGAAAGGCCCGAGGCGCTCGCCGCCCGGCCCCGCCACCGCTGCGCTTCACTCCACGTCCCGCTCGAGCCCCCGGCCTCCCGCCTCGCCGACCGCCGCCACCCGCCCGCCCGTCGCACCTCGGCGCAGCGCCGCCGCCGCCACACGTGAAACCTCTCAGCGCCGCAGCCACCTTGCAGCGAAAGCTCCCGGCGCGCACCGCGGGGCCCGTCGGATAACGGCCGCCGGCGGCCCGCCCACCGCCTGGCGGGGCGCTCCCCATTGGTCGGCACGAACAGGGGCGGCGCCGTGATTGGCCCGCGTGTAGGCGCGAACGACGCGCCCCTGCGGTCGTGCGTGGGCCTCCCCAGCTGTGCGCGGGCCTCCCGCGGGAGCTGGGGTCGCGGCAGCGGGGCTACAATGCCGCCCTAGAAGCCTTTCCTGCGTCGCAGCCCAAGACTCCTGTCTGGGCCGAGCGGCTGTGCAAAGCCGCCAGATGGAGAAGCCGGGCGGCGCTGCCCCTGCGGCGGAGCCCAGCGCTTGCCGCAGTCCGCCCGCCCACAGCGGCCGGACACCCGCGCCTGGCTGTCGTCCTATGCCCACCGAGTGTCCCTTCTTCGAGTCTGCCGCGACATGTCCTTCCAAAGACAGTCCTTTAAAATGCTGTTAGAGGGGCCAAGACTAGCCTGAGAAAGCGACGCATTTATTTGCCTCGGGTGCAAAATGTCGGGGGGCACCCAAAACCCCAGTGATCAGGGCAAATGGTATTTTAATGCATCCATGTAAAAGAGCGAAAGCAACGGAAAAGCACAGGTGAACGAAGTTTTCACATCAGTACTCCCAGTTTTTCCTTTTGCCTCAAGGCGCCGTTATCCTGTCTTTAAAACGAGCATGATTTTTATCATGACTTTTTCCGCATTAATTTTGATTTTTGTTTAAATCGTTTTGTTTACTATTTCAACAGTATTAAAGTCACATTTCACGTAGCGTTTAATGTAGAAAGTGCAGAAAAAAATGTAAAGAAAATAGAAATCCCCTATAACCCTACTCGCGCAGAGCCTCACTTTGGACGTTTTGGGAGGTCTTCTCCCAAGCGGACTTCCGTGCCCTCGGCCGATTTACCTCTGTTCGGGGGCCGGCAACACCTTGTCCCACAAACGCCCGCTGTGTGCGCGTCAGGCCGGTGGCAGGGCCAGCGCTTAGGGCAGCTCCCCTCAGAGGGCGTGCAGTCTTGCTGATCGGGGGGCCGCGGTGGGTGGGACAGGCAGAGACGCAGCAGAACCGGGCACGTTCGCGGAGCGGTGGCGATGGCGTGAGAGCCACGCCCCGGCAGTCGGGGACGCGGCCGGAAACAGAACGGAGGCGCCCTGGAGAAGCAGACGGGAGCCCCCGCTGCAGGGACCTACCTGTCCCTGCACCTGTGTAATACCTGGCCGAGGCTGCTCACTACCCACACACCGTCATCTATCAAAATTATCTAGGCTAGTCGTAATGTTGTTTTTTTTTAACTTTCAGATATCTGACATAATAATTTTTTGAGATTACCCCCCCAAAAAACTTAAAATGATTTTTTGTAATAAACATATTAAATCTATGAATTTGGGAGAAAGTTACATCTTTACATATATTCCTACTATACATCTGTGAAGTTTTTCATGTCATATCTCTTAGAATATATAGATTTCCTAATAGAGGCTCTTAAATTTCTTGATGTTATTACTATTGTTTTATTTTGGGGGAGCAGTTTTTTTCATTATTATAAATGAGATCCCCATGATATTACGTAAATCTAACTGGTCAGTGTTGCTATACATGAAAGCTATTGATTTCTGTATGTTGACGATGTATCCTAATAATTTAGGAACTCTCATACCCGTTAAATTCTATAGTTTTGCCATTGAGTACAAATAATATTTTCCTCTTGTCCAATATCTATAGCTTATTACTATTTTGTGTTTAATTGCATTGGCTAAACAGTGCTAACTAGGCATCTTTGTTTCCTTCCTGATTTAAATGAAAATGCTTCTATTCGCTGTTCTAATACAGACTGTGATGTTAATTGAGATGATATTTTTAATGACGTTGAGGAATTATCCTATTCCTAAGTCTAAGAATTTTATCTTTAATTTTTATTAAGATCTAATGAGATTTCCATCCCCTTGAATGTCAGATGTAATGGGATGCAACTTCCAAGATTAAGTTTTAAAAAGACGGCGGCTTCCACCTGGGGAAGGATCTCTCCCTCTCTGATATCTGCCCTGGAGGAAGCAGGCTGCCCTGTCATGAGCAGCCTATGGACAGGGCCATGTGGTGAGGAGCCGAGTCCTTCCTCCATCCATCAGCCAAGAAATGAGGCCTCGTAATAACCACATGAAAGGGCTCGGAAGAAGCTTCCAGTCCCCGCTGAGCCTTCAAATGACTCTCCTGGTTGACAGCTTTACGGATCACAAAACACCCGGTGAAATCACTCCCTGACCTGCAGAAACGGTGTGAGATAAATACGTGTTGTTTCAAGCTAAGTTTCGGGTTGATTTATTTATACAGTAAGAAATAACTAATACACAATGAGTCCGATGGGAAGTTTCTTCTCAATAGTCCAAACGAAATTGACAAAATTGGTCACAAGAGTTCAGAATCAAATCCAACGAAAAATGTTAAGTGACGTTCTATACGACCTGAGTTTGTAACTTTTGCCAGCAGTAAAATGGCTAGGATTCTCACACAGAAGAGAAACTCATTTTTAGATGGAGATGGGAAAAGAAATGATTGCAGTTATGGAAATTTTAAAAAATTATGAGAGGAAGTCTAAAAGATTTTATAAAAAGTGAAAAATCTTTAGTTAGGTCACCAAACAATTACCCGTATAATACAAGACCTTTGTAATAATATCAAAAATCAATTGATTCAAAAATTTAAAAATCACAAGTACTTTAGTTTCTAAATGAGTCATTTTATAGAAAGACAACCTAATTGATAATACTGTGGGTACATTTTGTTTCAGAAGGATTTTCAAACTTACAAAGAAATATCAATTCATACCCTAAAAAAATTTGAACTTGTGGTGTGGATATTTTAAAATCTTTTACATCTGTCAAAGAAAAATTTAATCTAGACGTGAGAATATTAATTTCTATCCTGGTGGATGGTATGTCAGACAAATTTAGGTCAAAAACCCAGATTTTCTGGCATTTTAAAGCTCGAGACTGAAGTTTCTTTCCTTGCTTCATTTCACTGTATGGTGCATCTTAGAGGCATTTGTGCTCAGTTTTCTAAAGCAGCCGCTACAAAAATGATCCCAGATATCATTAAAATCGTTCAGTGTGCAGACGTGTATGTGACGCATCACCAGTGCATGAAACTCATGAAAGAGAAGACAATGAGTTTAGTGACCTGTGCTCGTTGAGCTGTGAGAGAGCTTTACAAAGATTTACTGTTAACTTCGATTTATGATTGTCTTGAAAAAAAAAAATGCTTGCCAAATACTCAACAAAACAGATATTGTCAGTGTGATTTATATTTTCCCATCAGTTACTTGTATGTGAATGAGCTAAATTTGAAGCTTCAAGAAAATGTTTTCATGTAACCTAACAGATACTAAGGATGTATATTGAAAACTTACCAAATTACAAGTCAATAATAATGATTTTTACACATAAATCAATACATGTAAGATTGGGGGGTGGGGCTACATGTCCAACCGCAGAAGGCGGAGCCGGGCGGGCCCCCATGCGTGCCCATGCGGTGGTGGGCCCAGAAGGCTGACCGTGAGGGATGAACACGGACCTAAAGACCCCCCTTCCTAATCCTTGCCACCTATATCTACATATGGGGTTGGGACCTCTTGCGATTTAGGGAGTGCCGATATAAAATTCGAATCCTTTGGTTCAGAACTCTTTCCCCGAGGCTGTGGTGTCCTGGTTGATGTGCCACCCGCGGGGATGGGCCATCACAAAGGCTGACGAACCCAGCTCTGGCTGGTGCTACCCACTCAGGACCAGGTTGGAGCCATCTGGCACGTGTTGAGGGGGGCGATTCTGGCAGAGACGGGGAAGGGGCAAGCAGGGGGAGCTGGGGACCGGCTGTGTACAGATATGCATGTCAGCCCGTGGACAGGCAGTGGCATCTAGGGCTGTGGTGGCCAGTGTGGGCCTGGGGCTCGGGGACAACTCTGTTGTCCCTAAGAGACTGGGAGCTTCATGAGGACCTATTCCTGGAGGCTCTCGGGAACATGGCAGCACCCCTGACCACTGAGCTGGGGTCTCCTAGGTCCCCAAGTATCCTCCACACCAGGGCAGGCATCAGGTGTTTCCTACCTGTGGCTGCAGGTACAGGGAACCAGGCGGGTCCGTAGACAGCAGCTCTGTCACCTTCTAACACCCAGGCAGCCACGTGCGCATGGGCGCCACAGCCCGCCTGGGCCATTTGGAGAAACACAACCCATGACTGCACCCCTGTTTGCAAATCTGAAACCGCTGGCACTTCACCCGCGTTCCACGCCGCCTTCGTCCATGGCTGTGCGTGTGGCCGTCCATGACTTACGACCATGGCCTCCTCGAGGCAGGCGTTCACCCACTATGCCCCAAGCTCAGCGCTGCGCAACGCCAACATCGCTGTTTGCTCAATAATACCAAATTTTAAAATGTCAAGTAACTTTTCATTCTTTAGTTTACACTTTGCACTATTAAAATAGGAAATCCAAAACGCAGTGGAAAATGCCATCTCATTTCAAGTCTGAATACGTCATGACGTATTTTGAGTGGGTTGCTCTGTGTCCTAAATGCCATCTCATTTCTAAAAATGAAAACAACTTGCAGCAAACGTAACAGGCATCCTGGTGCAGGTTCTCAAGCATCTCTCTTTTCCCGATCTTCTGATTCAGGATTGGGCACTGGGGCTCAGTGGGGGCGGGGCGCTTTTGCACTCCACCTCCAACCCCCCGTGGACATTTGGCAATGTCTGGAGACATTTTGGTCACAATGCAGAGTGGGGTCCCCTGGCATCTGGTGGGTAGAGGCCAGGGACGCTGCTCAGCACCTTAAGATGCACAGGACAGATGCCCGGCAACCAAGAGTGACTGGCCCAGGATGCCAGCCACTTGAGGTTGAAAGATGCTGGGTTACAGGGGTGAACAAAGACAGCAGTGGATTCCCAATAGCTACAACTTCAGGAAGACTTTTATTCTATAAAATAAATGGAAGAATTGTGTTCTAGCTTCCTCTGGACTACGAAGGGTGTGTAACGTGGATTTGCTACTTCTGCAAGGATTGGTGTGAGGGATGGAGGCTAAAGGGCTGACTTCCTCAGAGCCACAGATTTGGGAAGGCAAGGCCATCTTCCCAGGGCTTGTGCGACAAGTGGGAATGGCCATCGGGCAGCCCTCCACTTCCCAGCTGTGAGACTTCTGGCCAGTTAGCTTCCCAGAGTGAAAATATAAGAGTCTAACTGCCAGCCATGTCTATTGCTATGCAAGCATTTGCTATGATCGATATTGTTTGAGCGATACGGTTAAACACGTTTGCATTAAGAGGCTGCGAAAGGAGCCTTAAGGAATGCAGTAAACGCGGCTCCTTCACTGGCTGGCCCAGTGCCATCAGGGGCGGGGCTGGAGCGACTGCAGGAAGCAGGGGCACCCCTTCCCGGGTCCGTCCTCCTTGGTCCCTTGGCACCCGTGGCGTGCGCTGTGGTGCTGCCCGTTCTTCAGCAGCGTCTTCTCCCAGCCCCGCCCCTGGTCCCCAGTGTTGTCTGCCCCCGTGGGTGGCGGTCCCAGCCCTTCCAATCAGATCTCAAGCCCAGCTTGTTCCTTCCCTGGGTCCTCTCCCTCAGCTCTGGGGTGTTCCTTAGAGTTCTTGTTCATCCTCACTAGCCAAGCCCCTGTTACAGGTTAGTCATCTTTGTATCACATTTCCCTGTTCAAATTCCTGGGTGGTTTCTGCTGTTGGCCTGGACCCTGACTGATCTATTGTATTCTTAAAACACTTAACGTTCATTAAGTAGAATTTCACACGTGGAAAGCTTCTGAAACCAACCGTCGTTAAGATTTCGTTAAGATTTGCTCTGACCAACCTTAGGCCAATATAAAAACTACACTGTGTGGAGAGCTGCAGCTCTCGTGATGATGGGAGTGAAAACACTGGTTCTGGGTACGCAGCGTGACAGCAGGCCGGTGGCCCCGACACGCGCGAGTGACGGGACGGCTTTGTCTATGGAACCCTTGAGGAGGAAGAGGACATCGGGACAGGAAACCGCCCTCAGCACCAGGGCACACACGTCCTCTCTCACCTCCTGAAACGGAGCTGGAGGGTCCCGGGTCGACGATGCTGGGGGCGGGCCCCAGTCCCCTCCAGCGCCACGTTTGGGGCACTTAATTTCATACACCCAATTCATGTTCCCTACCCTACTGTCGACATAGGTACAGTTTTGGAGGACACCGTCTCGGTTTGTATTTGCCAATATCCTGAAAAGCTGGCCTATTTAACGAGCCTCATTCGAAACACAACATATACAAAGAGTAACTAAAAATGGCAAGTAACTTAACTTTTCCTACCAGAAGATATTACAGTTGTCCCCACACTAATCTGTGACTTTTTCAGTTTGCTTTTTATTCTAAGAGCAACTGGTTCTTGTACGTGCACTATTCTTCACTGTGAACACCTTTTTTTTTTAAACAGAGAAAGAAAAGTGAATTGATTCAATAGGCTTAAAACATGAAAAGATGACCCAAAAGCCACATTGCTGAAGTCCTTTAACCTTTCAGTCTTTAATTTTTCTAATAGTACATTCTTTAAAAGAAGTTAACAACTTCAATTCCAAATATGAAGATTAAATAATGCAAATGAAAAGCTGTCATTTTCAGTGAGCTATTGCCTAATTCCCTGGAAAAAGAGTATCCTTATGATTGAGCTGATGCAAAAATCTCTTAGAAAAGCTTCATGTGTTGCCTGTAAAGAGTCTTCTTAAGGCCACTTTTGCTTCTAGACCATCCCCTCGCTGCCAGTGAGAGAGTTTTGCTCGTAATGGCTTGTGGTTCCACAGTGTTTTGCGTATGAAAAGCGTAGACTAAGAGATACTATTGAAGTCACTCAGATTGTAGATTCTGCCATGAAAGGAAGTCCCAACACTGTAACATTTCCCCTTATTTTCAGCAAGACACATGAAAAGAAAACTCAAGTCCCACTTTAATCTTTACTCTGATGACCCCTTGAGACGGCATGAAGCAGCGGCTGTGCCTTTGGGGATGAGAGCCCCCACGGGCCCGTGTGCTTATTCAATGACCCGCGGGGTCTGGGTGGCGCCCAGCCTGGGTCGGGGTCTGCAGACAGAGGCATCCGGAGGCTGCTGGGGCTCCCGCAGGCGGGCCCCCGGGGAGCACGCGGAGCCCGGTGGCCACGCGGTGTCCCCTCGGAAGCAGGGGGAGGCGGCTCCCGGGCAGTGAGAGAGCAGCCTGTGGAACGACATCCCCGTCGCCGCCCGGGCTCCCGCCCGGAGCCGGCGCTCACTGGTGGGACAAGAGCACACTCCTGTTGGCCTTCATCTTCTCCAGGCGCTTCACCAAGTGGCCGTTGCTCACCTCCAGCTCCTCGGTTTTGTCCAGAGCAGAGCGAAGCTGCAAACAAGGAGAGGCAGCTTTGAGGAACCGGCTTCCTCCAGGCATAACGGGATCGCTAAGACGCCAGTTCTGCCGCCAATTACAGTCACAGTCCGGACCCACTGAGGCCCGAAACACACGTACGTACACATGTGTGTGCGGACATGGATTTCTTAAATTAAGAAGGCACGAGATTCTGGTCTCATGAGTCACCCTAGACCCCGACATGGCGCAGGCCTGGGGGTCCTGACGTCTCACAAAGGGTAAGCGAGGCAAACAAACACGAGCTGAACCGGGCCTGCTGGTGGGAGTGGGGGGGGGGATCCCCGCAGGCCTGGGAAGCCGGGAGCAAGGGCTCTGCAGCCAGAAACCAGGGCAGGAATGCACGAGGCCGAGATGGCCACGCCGGGGGAGGCTGGGAGCCGAGTGGGAGCCGCGGCCGCATGGAGCTGCCTGGACCTGCAGGCGGCCGGGCAGAGGGCAGGTGACCTGAGGCAGGGACACAACAGCCACGCGGGTGTGGAGACACGGGTCATCAGAACAGCGGCTCTGCTTCCGATCCAAAACCCTCGAGGAGGGTGGATGGGGTCCGGGGACGGGCCACACCCCACTGCCCTGCCCCTCACCAGCAGAGGCAGAGAGGACAGGGGCGGGGACTGGTGCGGGGACAGGGGTGGGGACACGGGCAGAAATTTCAGGCATGGAGTATTGCTACCAGTTAAAATCAAGCATAACTCACAAAACTCCAAACGCACGAAGGGACAAACCACCGGGGTCGGGGTCGGCAGAAGCACTAAACCACAGAACTAGGCCCCCAAAGGCTGAAGGGGTTTCGTGGTCGGGCATGGGAAACGGAACGGCTGTGCATACAATCTTTAAAGAAACAGGATACAATTAAAAAAGAGAGCAGGCATGACCGGACAGCCAGAAACTCCCGGGAGCGAACAAATACACTTAAAAAAAGCAAAAGAGGGTGAACTGGCAGATCTATGCAAAACTAGACATTATGCGACAGAGAGCGGGGAAGGACATGGGAACTTGAAGAGGCAGTCGGTGGACGAGTGAACGTGGGGGCCACAGTGAGGTCTGCCGTCTCACCGGGGTCCCAGGGGGACAGTGGAGAGACCAGGGAAGAGGATGACTTACGAGGTCATGGCTGAAAACTGATTTAGAGAAAAGACTTCACAGAACCAAGAAATGCAACGCGTCCCTTGCAGAATAAATAACCATAAACACACATCTGACACATTGGAATGAATCTGTAATAAATCAGAGAATGCCTGAGCCCCGACTGGCTGAGCTCCGACCTCCTGTGTGACGTCAGGT
This sequence comes from Pteropus medius, assembly GCF_902729225.1. NCBI lineage: Eukaryota > Metazoa > Chordata > Mammalia > Chiroptera > Pteropodidae > Pteropus > Pteropus medius. The sequence continues at coordinate 2,587,426 of NW_024342466.1, read as the reverse complement.
TCCAGGCTTTGGGACAATGATGGGACAATGGCTGATGCAGTGGCAGGCCCCCCGGGACACGCTCGCTCGTTACCGGTCCTCTCCCTGGACACAGCCCGGGACCCTTACCTCTCTTTGAAGTTTCCGTTTTTCTGCCTTCAGCTCGTCTTCTATTTTTTCTGCGTTTTCGGCAGCCGATTTATAACGTGATACCTGACTCTCTAACCTTATTACCTGAAAGAAAGGAAAAGCCATACGTATAAGTCGACTGGCCTGTTTTCTTTCTCCTTATTACCTTGGAGGTCAGTGTAATTTAATACGATGGGAGGCTACGCCATGCAAGTAACGACTGAGACTTGCTGACTATCACATGGGTTCGAGCCAAGCAAGCTATTTGTGCGTATTTTTGAGGAACGCGGGACCGAAGCCCTGTTATTTCCCCTTGGACTCTAGTCAGAAGCGCGGTTCCCACGGTGCCGACACCATGCCACCACCTCTCCTCTGCGGGAGCGGTTCTGCTGGGACGCGGGCCGGTCCACGCTGAGGGGTGCCGGAGCAGGCGGGGGAGGAGGCAAGGCGAGGAGCTCAGGCGGGAGTGGGAGGAGGGGACGTGGGGACGACGGCACAGCACAGCCGGGGCCTGAGGTGGGCGACGGGAGCGGCCACGGCCCGCCCGAGACTTCCGATCTGCGAGGTCGAGGCGCGCTCACAAAACTCGGCACTCTGTGGGTGCGCTGTTCGCGGTTCTGCTTCTATCGAAATTCTAAACAGTTCCCGCCACGTGCGCCCACAGTGGAGCGAAAGACCACCTGTTCTTATTTCTCCCTTTGATTAAAGACACGATTCGCCCCAGATTTGGCCAGCCTGCCGGAGGCATGAGTGCCCCAAACCTAGGAACCAGAGACGCCGGCCTGGCTGGCGAGCGAAGGACGGACGTCCGGGCGACGGGGACGTCCCCACAGGAAGCGGTTTTTAACTAAATTATTATTTTTACTATCATTTTTAAAGAACGAAACCTTTAAAAACTCCCTGGCCCCATGAGCTATTTTCTACAACTAACCACTGTTTATAAAGTATTAGAACCGATGACACAGCCCAAATCCCAGGAAGGACCCTCCCTCCTCCCCATGTTCTTCCGCAGGAAATAAATTGAGGGCGTTTATTGGTTCTAAAAATCTCGGCTTCTTTTTGTCCTCAGCCTTTCAGGGGTGAGTTCTAGCAAATAAAACTTCAGTTAATCGACAGTTCAGCTGACTGTTACTGCTGACAGTGTGCACGTACATTTTGTTCTAATGCGGTTATCTCTTGCTCAGACTTTGCAAGTTTAAATTTGAGGTCGCTGATCTGTCTGTTGGCGTCCCCTGAAGGTTGGAAAAGAAGGAAAATTTGTTAAGCTCTTGAGCTTTGAAAATGTGAAAACAATAGTTACTGGGAACCAAGCCCTTGCTTTGCAATCATCTGGTAAATCTGTAAGTGCTGGCCTGTGCCGCCCCCAGTTCTCCTGAGCTGAGATGGGAGAGGGCGCTCTCTCCACGTACTCAGGCTGGGAAGCACCCAGGGGAGAGAGCGCCAGTGAGCAAAGAAATGGTGGAGGAGAGAGACTAGTGTCATTGCATCCCCTCAAGCCTCTTTCTATATTTCTGGCACAGAAAAATACCTTGCAATTTTCCCATACAATTAGTGGCACCCGGCATAGTAGACGTGGTTTCCTGCAGCGCGTCGTATGGTGGCATCTTGGTGCTCGCTTTTGGGCACCTGTCCTTTTTTTTAGGCTCAGACACACACATCCTTGCTCTGCCCACCTGCCCATCCTGCTCTATCCCACGGAGGGGACACCTTTGTGCCTTTGGACTCGAGGGCTATAGGGGACTGGGGGGACACGGGGCACTGTGTGCCACGATGGCTTTCCTCCTCCCGCACCCGTGCAAGGAAGCTCGCCCGTGCCAGAGAGCTCCCTCCCACGCAGGGCTTGACACTTACTCTGCAGATCCATTCCATGCAGGTCCGTCCCGTTTTCTAGGATGTCATCTCCGGGGCGTGCAGTGTCGAGCTTGCCATGCTTCTGTCGTTCTTCTAGCTGCCCTTTGAGCTTCTTAACCTGAAAACACCCACCGAAAAAGGATGTTAATTTCTCTATGCTCAACGAGACTAAAAAGCTGAGTTTAGAGCCTGTCGCAAAGGAAGCAGCACCTAAATGAAAAAACGCCCCATCAAAACAAGTGGAGGTGGCCTCGCTGTTATTTCGTGTGTCTCTAGGGTGCCAAAGAGACAGGAATTACATAACTGTGCACAAGAGAATCGGAATAAAAGGTTACAATCCTCCAGGGAGATAGGGAGTCTTCTTTAATAAAGAAATCAACACGAATAAATAAACTAACTTCTGCCAGTTAGTACTCTTCTTATTGGACAAAAACGGAATTATACTTACGATATCGGGCGTGAATTACTTTGTAATTCTAGCTGAAAAGTCATTTCTAAGGTTGAAATTCCTCTTGAATTCAGAGGGGACTGTACATAAAATGCTGGTCTGAGAGTCAGCAATCAGGGGCGCTATTAACCTCTGCTCTGTGCACCGAGGAGCCAGCAAGGGCTGTGACTGAGGCCCCCACAGAACCCGAGGGAGCTGCAGGTGTGCCTCCTGCACGTGCAGATGTGTGGAGCTGGAACTCGGCTAACGGCTGTGACCGTGGAACTTCCCGTGTGTGACGGGGGGTCTCCCAGCCCTCGTCCTGCTACATTCTGCAGACCTGGTGGATGTCCACCCCCCCCCTCCCACACACACGCAGAGCAGACCCCTAGGCACGCGCAAACCACCGGTGCACGCTGCTTTAAGAAAAAGTACAGAGTTGCCACGGATACAGGTTTTTAAAGCATCACAGGAGCTTCGAGAGACTCCTATCATATTTAGTGCTTGCACGATTTTGAGAGACATCGTCAACGGAATTGTAAAAAGTAAGGCAGCTACCTCTGATTGGGCTTACGAGGGAAAGTGAGAGAAACTGCATTTCCTTAGAAAGTGATTGTGCAACGATGTGACTACTGTCCCGTGCGGGACAACTGCTTCGTACTTCTCGAGGCGGAAGAGAGCCAGGAAGGTAGACCGCGGGGAAAACAACTCGGACCAACTGTGTAGCAGAGACGGACCTGCCGCAAAGGGGAGCTGCTCACTGAGCGACTACACAACGGCCTTTAGGGACCCGCAGAAGTACGAGCAGCAGTGTTTGGAACGACTCAGTAACGCCCTTGCCTCCCAATGGTTAATCTAGGCCTTTTGCGTAAACATTCATTTTAAGCAGCGATTCAGTGCCACGGCCTTGGGTCTTCGAGACGCCCTCCTGCGGCTTCAGATGCTCTTCTTGGACGACAATATCAAGAGCACCGGTTGGCTCGACAGTTACTTTCGGGCACGATGCTTTATAGGGGTTCTGACGGAGGAAGAAGGATGGGAAGGTTCACGGGTTCAGGTGCCCCGTCTGAGAACACGTAAAGTCATAGAAAGATTGTTACCTGTTGCAGTAGGCATTCCCGTTCATCGACGAGCTTTTTCAACCTAATATCTGAAGAAATCAGAAAGAGAACGGGTTTAGGTGACTCCGTGGACCGCGCCTTCCAGCGGATCGCTAAACTGAACGAGCATCGCGGTTAGTGATGATGATGAAGGTATTATACACGTACCACAGCGAATGAGGCCACACACGGGACGGGGGAAGAATTCGGCCACGGGAGGTTGAGTGGGGTCAGCCTCCCGCCACATGCTCGTCTCGTCAGGGGCAGCATCCGGCCGCATGCAAACAGGCTATCTTCTACTTTGGGTTAGCATGCAAGAGCTCTAGGGCCAAACCACGCTGCAACACAAAATCTCACAGGCTTCTCGGTTTAACATCGTCAGCAAGGAGCAAACACCCTGAGACCCTCCGTGGAATGTCACCGGCATCTGCGTTAGCCCTGACCGTCCAGGTTTAGATCCCGGGCGACACACCTGCCCGACCCTCGCTCTCGTCAGGTGCTTTTATTCTTTTGGGGGAGCTGCAGTAATAGTCCAGGTTTCTGTCATCCCTCCCAGCCCAGATACATCGGGGGGCACATACGTAAGCATCTAGAAATCTCCCCAAACATCTCCCTGGGGGGTGTCTTCACAGCACAGTGCAGGAAACCGAGGCGGGGGCGGGGGGTTCGGTTCGGAGGCTTGGTGAACTCCTACGCCAGTTTAAGGGACAATTAGGATGACGCGATGGTGACGGGAATGTGGATGTGTACTGTGCCCTCGCCCCGTGCCGGGCCCTGCTCTGGCGGCTCACGCCATCAGCCCCTCGCCCCACGAAGCAGTGTGGGCGGGCACCATTGTCACGTCATTCTGGGGACTTGGGGCCCAGCACAATCAGGCGACTTTCGAAGGCCTCGGGGCCCACCCTGGCTACTTCACTGTTTTCCCAAGTGGCAACTCAGGCCTCGGAGCTGGACCCCGATTCCTGGCCCGAGGTGCGAATTCCCAAGGGGCCAACACGCTGATTAGCTTCTGATTAGCCATGTGACGCAGAAATAATTCGCATAAAATGCCCCCTTGTTTCCACTTAAAAATTTTTCCAACCCCCCTAACTTGCTATTTTGAAGGTCACAAGTGCAAAATAAACAAAACCGGAAAGTGCTAAGTGTCAGATAAATTCATGAGCCTTTTGCGTTCTATTTTGATTTATATGCAAATTACTTCTAATTTTTTTCCTTCCATAAACCCACCCGAAGCTGAAACAAAAATTTTTTGTAGTTATAACCCCGGTTATTTTTCTCAACGTCACTTTTCATTTTATCTTATATAGTTTATGTTCCTACATACAAAACCTACAGGGGCATCATAAAAAATGCCGACTATATCAGAAAGCGGTCTCGAAGCTCATAGGTGTATTATACAATTTTATTATTTTTCTATTAGAAGACTTCAAATACCCTAGTGAGTTAAAAAAATGTTACGATATAATAATAGTGCTGGCAAAAAAATAAAAAATGATAATCGGACCTTTAGTCTCATGGTGAGAATATAGGTCCCATGCGGTCGGTGGCAGGCTCCCCCAGGCCAGTGTCCTGGGCCAGGACAGTGCCTCCTTATAAAAGGCAGAACAGGGACAGGCTGCTAAAGACAATTCTTCCTCCTCCTGTTCACAGGGCACTGCGGATGGGAACCGCCTACGTCGGCCCCGCTGGCTTCAGGTCAGCTAACAGCTGGAGCCGTTCACAGCTGGAAAAATATATAGGTCTTCGACGCAAGAGGGGTAGTGTGTAGGGGGAAAGGGAAAGAGAGAGGGGTTTTCTCCTGCAGAGTCCTCCCTACATGTGATCATCACGATGAACACGCATGTATGCGGAGCATGACGCATGCGCGCACACACACGCACACGCAACTGGAGCCTGTATGTTTGGAACGAATCTGACTGTGACGTTCTCTTGTTTTGATGGCCATGGTGGCATGCTGGATAGGGTGATTTCCTACGACAGGAGATCCCAAACTGTCTAAACTCCCAGAAGGAGCAGTTCAGGGGCATTGGGTTGTCCGTTCACTAGACGTTATAGAAAGTAGTCAATGCAACAGCTCTCATTCCTAAAAACTTTAAAAATGTTTACTGCTTCCTAACCTTCCTATATTACAAAATAAGCACCTATAATTCAAAACCTCAGTTACCTTTCTCTGTTCTCTCCCTACACCCCTAACGATACATAATTATACGTAATTACACATATTATTCGAAGGAAGACTCACGTTCTACATACGGCTCTGGTTTGGGCTGAGAAATATCTGGCTTTTTGATTAGAGGCCACGCTTTCCTCTGCTCTGGATCACGGTGAAGCCGCAGTGGTCCAGGCTCCTCCGGGGATGTGCCTGACAGGTAACCTTGGATTCTTTCCTGAGTCTGAACCTTCCGACACGGAAATCGTCCCAGACTGCCTCATATGCCTCCACGCCTTCCTAAACGTCACGCTCCTCAGGTAACCGTTTCCCGATGACCTAAGGGCCCTCGCTACGAACGTGGGTGACTGCGCTACCGCGTCACTTCACCCCGGGAGCAGAGCATCTGCTGCTCACCACGCAGACCTTCAGATTACGGAGAAACGGTTCGGCTGTTCAGAATCCTTTTCCTCTTTCGTGCTCGCTCCTGATTCCCACTGTCCCTTCCCCCTAGAAGCGGGGTGCGAGCTGCTTATTCGCTGGCACAGCGCCTACCACACAGGAAGCCATCAACAATGTTTATCAATGAGACAGTGAGGGAGCAAGCGAGCCTGCTGGCTGGCTGGCTCGAAGACCGTGACGTACGCCACGCTATCTTTAAGTATGTCATTGAATAACATGGAGCGTCAATCGGTTCGATGCTTTTGCCATTTCGTGAGTTTGGCCCCAGAGGCCTCTCGAACTCAGAGCAAGGTGTGCACCCAGCACGAAGTCAGTGACACCAGCGAAGACCCTGAAAAGCCCTCTGGCCTGGGCTCTGCAGCAAGCCTCGTGCTTTGCTGCTCGCAGGCGGGGCCTGTCCGCCCCTGGCCCGCCACTTCCTGCCACTTCCGCACAGGCGGTCAGAGCTCATCTGCGGTTCTCGCCGCCCTCCTCCAAACGCTCTGGGTCCTGGCATGGGTACGCAGAGCGACGGGATGGGGACCTTTCTGCAGTGGGGTTCGTCAGAACCCCAGGGCCGCAGGTGACATGGTGGGGGCAGATCTTCGCGATCCTCCCCAGGACGGGCCGATGGCGGCCCAGTCCAGACGCCAGGGACGGAGTGTGCGGCATGACTGGCGAGGGGCTGGAGGCCCGAGTCCCGCAGATCCCGGGCCAGAGCCGGCACCTCGGGAGCAGAGGCCGCCTCAAAAGGGGCACGAGGCGTGATGGCAGCCACGGCCGGGCTGCCAGTGGCTGAGAGAGCGGAGGCACAGGCTCGAACACTGGGACAACGTTTTTATTTCAGTTACATGATGACAGGTCTGCCTCAAATTTTGCTGAGGTTTTGGTCTCTTTTGCACTGAGCAGTATCTTGTGACAGTATTATGACATCATACAATCTCATAAAGGGGGCCCACCATGCATCATGTGCATTCCCTGGTGATTTTAACAGTTTACAATTAATTTTGAATTTAACTTTACCATTATATTTTTAAATGCTTCTTTATGTAGAAAATATGTATCTCGGGAAGACCAAAACAAGAGCTTTTTAGACAAGAATACACTGAGAAACAACAAATGAAAATATCTAAACAAAATATCAAAAGGGATTCGACTGTTTAAAATATCCTGTAATAATCTAATTAGCAGTTTGCACAAGAACAGTACCCGTTTGTATAGCTCTTTTGAATCTGACAAGTAGTTTTAAGATTAAAAAACAATTAGAAATAATTCCCTCCACCCAAATATTGCACAGGAAATGCAATTTCAACATTCATCTCTTCCAGAAGAAAAAAAAAATTTAAAAAATCTTTGTATAAAATGACTTTGGTACATAATCGGCATGAAGTCAAAATCTCCTACAAATAAACTCAGGTACCATCAGTGATAAGATCTAAAAGTATTGGTTGAGCTAAAACACTTCTATGAGGTAAAGACAGGGTCTCCTAGTGCTGTGAGAAGCCTGCCGGCCCTGACGTGACAGGAATTATCGTCCTGTGGTGCAAGTCTTATCACTCAGTGAAACTATGTGCTGTTTGGACATTTATCACCTTTTAAAATAAGACACCACACAGGTTACAACATACATATCAAAATCAAATTTTAAAAAAGTATATTTGAAGGAGAAGTTAATTTAAATATCTATGATACTCATAGTGTGGACATCTCAGAATGCTATTTGGTCATTTCAGTTAGATACTGATACACTTGGTCAAGAATATCCACATTCATATCGGCCTAAGGCAAATGTTAAATATGTTTATTTTGACTTTAAGCAGACATATAAACGGTGTGAAAGTGTTTACATACACACCGGAATGCACTCCGAACTTAACAGATAACAAATGTGTCCTCCTTTCTAACTTGGTGATAACCTTGATGAGATATAAATCTACAAGTAACAGTCTATAACTTAAAGTAGCAGATAACGTGGTAGTTGATTGTCATACGGTGCGGTGTGTCTATGCGATCTGGAGCATTCCGTGAACCTCTCACGTGGTGATGACCTGCAGGGGTCTCTCGCAGTTGGACCTACTGCGCGGCCCCTGCCCGCTGGCCCCGCCCCGTGGGCGGAGCCCCAGCTCACGACAGGGCGCAGTCTTCTCTGCTCTTGTCCTCATTTCTGCCTCTCGCGTCTTCTTTGCCCTCGGAGCCGAGGTCTCCCAACGGCCCCGCTGGTGCCGCGTCGTGGTCTCCCAGACCGATGCCGTCCAGCGGCTCCCCGGCTCTCTGAGTCGGACATTCTGGCACCACGCGCCCGTCTGCGCCTTCCGCCTGGGAGGCGTCCGCCGGCTCGGCGGGGCTGCCGGGAGTGGCCCCATCGCCAGCGGCACCTTTCACAATGGCTTCGCCTAATTCTCTGTCACCACCGGCGCTAGTGCCTGAAGCCTCAGCTGTGGCATCTTCGAAAGGGAGCGGTTCCCCGTCGGCCGCGACGTCCCCTGACTCGGCGTGTCCCTCGCGGTCGTCTCCGTTAAGCTGTCCGCCCGACTCGATTTTAGGGTTTTCTGCACAGTCCACGTGCTCACGGCTTCCCGCTACCATGTCGTGCCCTGGATTTTCGGTTGCCTCATTTTGCGTTTCTCCACCTGATTTCTTCTCAGTAGGTGTGACCTGCCCTCCCTCCTTACTGTCACTTGGGGCTGGGGTCTGGAACGTTAACTCTTTTCTAACCTCCTGAGGGGTCTCTACAGGTGCCGGAGACTTTTTCTTCTTGTTTCTCTTTTTCTTGTTTTTTGACTTCTTCTGTGATGAATCCAACGCCTCCCCCGGTGGGTCGTTACTTTCCTCGCTGGGTTCTTTCACACCTAGGAGTCCCCTTCTGGCCTCCCCCGTCCTGGGCCCCGCTGCTCTCTGGCTGGCGAGCTCTTTCTCTAGACCACCCTCTGTGCTCGAGTCCAGCTCGATGAGAACATCTGCCACACACTCTTCCTCATGACTCGCTGTGTCACTGCTGCACCTTGGAGGACTCGAGGCTACTGTGCCCACCTGCTCCCCTAATCCGGTTAGCCCTGCCCCCGCCGCGCCCGGTGTGGGGCTCCCGCTTGGGTCCCCAGAGTCCGAGCTCGTCACCCTTTCAACCTCAGATATTGGCAAAGGAGCAAATTCCTGATGCGGTTTTGTGCTAACTTCTCCCACACTGGTTTTAAAATCTTGCGTTTCTTGTTCCTGTCGTTTGGCAGGCTTTTCGCTCTGGTTTTTGCTGTCCAAGGCATCACGACTGACCTCCCCAAGCCTCGGACCTGGGCTTCCACTATCTAGTTCACCCAAACACCTGGACTGCGCAAGGGGAGGCTCGGACCGGCCGCCTGGGGTGCTCACGACCTCATCTGACCCGACCTGCTCTGTACGTTCAAGGAGGGACGTGCTCTCTAAGCTCTGGCTTTGGACCTGATCCCCGTCTGTAGCATCTGCTAAGGTCCCCGGGGAGGGGGCAGTGTCTTCAGGGGTTTTCTGGTCCTCGGCTTGCTCATCGGGATGTAACGCCTCTGCGTCCACACAATCCTTCATCGGGTCCTCTTTGCGCTGCTCTTGCTTGGTATTCTGCAAGATTTCTCTTTTGCCCACATTCTCCACAATTCCACCGTTCACCTCCACTTCATTGGCTCTTCCTAAAAGACCATTGAGAAAGTTGAGGGGACTCCACGATGTGCCGACCACTTAAGACACATCACAGCGTACACATAAGCGCTCGTCCCCACCGGCCCCATCCCAGAGGCCTCAGAGAACCACCCGGAAGAGAAGCCCTCGCCAGCTCTGTGCCGCGAAGCAGCCACTGCATCAGCAAACGTTCCATCAGCCAAGGCCACTGCCACCATCTCCAAGGCAAGTGGCCGCTGGGGCCATTTGAGTGAGCTGATTCTCAAAGGTGAGGTTAAGTTTTAACAGACAGAAAGAGCTCAGGACCAGGCAGTGAAACACTCCAAAGGGACGAGTTTAAGGAAAACTTAAGCTTCACGCTGCCCATTCTCGCTTCTAAATGCACGCCTGGACAAGGCCTCCTTCAGCTGTCAAGCAGCACTGTGTGTCACAGGGCCCTCAAAGCGGCTTACACATAATCTTTGAAAGGAATGTTGAGGTCATCGGAAGAAACTCAGCCTCAAGGTCAATCTCAAAGGAGATACTTTTGCAAGAACTCACGTAACAGAAAAAGAAACCCACCCTCCGTCCCTTCGGCATCTCCTGAAAGTGGCCTGGGCCCTAAACACCTTCGCTCCGTCCCCTAAGGGGTTGGGGAGGCCCAGCAGGAGGCAAATGCTTAAAATCAGGACAACCACTTAGTTAAATGATTAATGAATGGTTCATCGATGAAAGAATTTTGAATTGAAGAACATGTCGCTGCTTTGGAAGGAAGTCATATTTTGGATTCTTCAGACTGACAAACCCCCAGCATGTAAGACGCTATGTCACTGGAAGTCAAAGCTTGATAACTTTATAACTCAGTGGTCTCCACGGTGGGTACACTTACCCCAGGGAAAACGGGAAGAGCGGGAGGGCTCCTATTTAGAGTTAATTTTGTTCCATGCTTTAAAATATTTATTAGTGCATACACGTGACCACATTTTATATTAATGAAATATACGCATATAAATTTAAAATAAACATACGTCTCGGGAAGTCCCCACAATTCTTCACTGATAGTGATGTGTGATCAAAAGACCGCTTATAAAACTGACATTTCTGGTTCTTTAAGTTTGTTTCACAGCGGGTCTCAAAGACGCACCAGGTGTGTGTCTGAACGGGAGCAGCATGGTCAGGTGCTCGGCTGCTCGGCAGCTCACACGAAAGGGGGATGGGACTAAAGGGGCGTATCTTCTCTCAGCGACCTTTACACAGTGAAAAGAGCTGTCTGTCTTCCTCGACAGTCACGAAGATACTGAGACCCCCTAGGAAGTCAGGCCCCGAGAGGCTGGGCCCCCAGGCTTCTGCATTTCCCGAAATGCAAAGAAATAAGATGAAAACGTCCAAATAGAAATTAAAAGTCATGGCCGGACGGGACTCCGGCCTCACTGTAGAAGCTGAGGCCACGCTGGTGACCAGCGACCAATGTGGAGCCGTACATGCGGCTGTAGCTTCAGGCTGCACAGCAGATTTTACCGGTTTATGCCAAAACCGAATATCATGTCAGATATTAATTAGTGAATCTTTTCAGATGTTTGTAAATTATATAAAATGTTCCTACAATCGATTGGATTCCCCGCTTTATGATCTTTCAGAAGCAAAAATGTGACACATGAAGGAATGTCGCCTCTGACAAGGGGCGGACACATTTCGGACTCTGGCTCGTACGAGATGCCCTTCACACTGAGCACGCTCGCCACCCAGGGCTGCCTCTCAGTCACCACCCAGGGCTGCCTGGCCCTCTCACTGGCCACCCAGGGCTGTCCGCCCATCTCGAGTGGTATCTTGAGAATGGCAATCAAGATGGACTGTCACAGGCCCCAAACTTCGGTCCACAGGCACCGCGTACCCTCCAAATGCTTAATGGTGTGGAGGACTGTGGCACCGGCTTGCTATCTTGGTCAGGTAACTCACTCCACGGCGTCTGCTATTTATTAGTGCATACGTTTTATAAGACACGATTTATATTAACGTCTGCATTTCTGACCTTCTGTAACAGAAGGCACATGTCTGAGGAAAACCAGATAGTACTGCCAAAACCTCCACTTAACTCTGAAGCTTTTCCTTGCCTTCAGTCTCACTTGGTGGCTTCGAGAAGCAAGAGAAATCTATCTCTCAGCCACCTGTGCTGAGCACCGAACAGAGATGCACGCCAGACAACACACGCGGGTGGTGGCATCGCTCGGCAGAGAGATGCCCATGAGGGACGGGACAGATGGCATGCTGCGTGACTGTTAATCGCACAGTGATGACCGCTTCGACTCTGATAATGCGTGGAAGGTGAATCAATGCCGACTGGAAGGTGACGGGAGCCAGACGGGAACGAGGACTTACCTAGGGTCCCGTCCGCGGTCGCCTTGATGGCATTCAACTCTTCTCTCGTCACCTTGGTGGCCCCTTGGCATCCGACATCATTTAGCGTGTCCGAAGCCTCTCCATTGGCAGCTACCTCTGAATTTAGGATTATTCCATGTTTCTGGGAACAAAAACGGGTTCATTGTAATGCTCGCTGAGCGATGTTAGGTTAAACTCTATTTTATTAATAATCTTTTAGAAAGAAACTACTTTTCCTGAAGCAGAGAGAAATTCGACAGGGTCAGGACGAGCTGGGCAGAACCCTCGTGACTTTGCTGTCCACACGCAGACAGCCGGGACGTCCCCTCCGCGTCTCAATGAGCTGGGGACCGGGCACTTTGAACGGGCATCCTTTCTACCTGGAGGTGATGGCCTGAGGCTGCCACGACGTGGAGCATCGAGCAAGTCACTGAAAAGTGACCCGGACTTTTAAAACCCTGCTTGCCTTCTTTAAGAAGAGACACGGAAACAAAGAAATATATCCGTATTCCGAAAGGAATGGACGAAGTTTACGTTAAAGCAGGGCTTGAGACGTGGCTAGAAGGTTTGGGACATTCTAAAGAAATTCAGCTCACGCTCAGTTCACGGCGAAAGCCTCTAAACGCGGCTGCAGCACATGACGGCAGGGTCCCCTCTGTGCCGCTCACGGTCCCCTGCTGCCCTCACAGCCCTGGGCGGGGGCGGCAGCGTCACAAGCCTCAGCACTAAGCCTGTTCCCTCTGGCTCACTGCTCTGGTCTTGACCCCTGGATCTAAGCAGCTGACACCCATGTCTCCAGTGACTACACAGGGACCCGCCGGGGCCTCTCCTGTCACTGCCTCCTCCAGGGCTCAGGGCCCACCCAGCACGCTGACCCCCGCAGCTGTCTGTTTTTATTTTATTCTTTTAACTCAGTGTCCAGCCAGCAGCCGAGGACCCCTTGACCCGGCCCAGACGGGACATGGAACATTCCTACAATCGCGCGGATCTCAGAGTCTAAACAGCGTGAGCCCCGCCCACGCCCGTCCCACTACAGAAGCCCTTAAGTTTGGGTCTTTAGTATGAGAAACAAATCCATTCTCTAACTTTGAGTCATGTCCTGGAGAATTCGTTAATGAGTACGAGAAAAAATTTCGACACTATATCAAAACGTTCTTAGAAATCAGAGTCGCTTCAAGCTCAGGTACGCCCGAGGACGTGAGGCCGTGGCCGGCCCCGTGCAACCGTATTTACTTCGCGTGTTTCTTTGGCCTCAGTTAACCGAAGATCTGAATCTACTAACACAGTTAGAATCAATGCCGTAAAATTAATCAACGCCAGCACACGCGCACACGCTCGTTCTTGGGAGTCCCAGAGTTCCCTGGTGTCGCTGAGACGCTGTTTTGTTAACTGTCCTTTGGTTTCCTACCTTTAATTCCTCTCTCAGCGCGACTACTTCTTCTCTAAGGTCGTCTCGTTCACTCCTGATGGAATCAAAGAACTCTTTCTGCCTCTCTAAGGCCTGAGTGTGCAGCAGGGCAAAAAGAGAGAAGATGCGCACAGGTAAGCAGGTGACTTCGGAAGCAGAGGAAGAAGGAGGCTTCTACTATGTAAAGCGAGGACCATCGGGGCAGCAGATAGAATATGCTTAAAGATACAGCAAAATGCAAGTAATAAGCTCTCCTTGCAAGTAGTGAAGCCTATGCCGCCAAGGAGTGCTCCCCGGCAGCCGCTTACGACCAGCGGCACTGGAGGGATTCCGTTTGCATCGTTCTCTGGTGCAGGTTGTGGTTTCACGACCTTGGTAGAGACTTAACAGAAGCCACGAGCCCATTTAAATGAGGGATAAATAAAGAGCCTCCGGGGACGACTACTTTAGCAATTTAACTATCTTTCTACATTGATTCTCGGCGCTTGTTGTCACAGATAAACATAAAACAGCCACAAAGTGAACCACGCACATGCGTGCACATGCACAGACACCAAATCCTAAGCAAGCGTGGACGAGCACGTCAGGGAGCAGACAAGGGCGGCTTCGTGGGGTCAACGCGCTGACGATGCGCCTGGGGCCTGCCAGCGGAGCTACACGGTATGGGTCACCCTGTTTTGGAAGCCATCGTCACCGTGAAGCACAGCAGTTACTTTAAGTGGGTTTCTTCCCACTCGTCACTTCTGCATGCAGGTGGGCTGCCTCTCCTTTTCCTGTGCAGGGAAAGGATCTGGGGCCTCCCCAGGAGATTTGGGGGTGGGGACATGTGGGACACAGCACCTGCCACCGTGCAGCCTCCTCAAATCCCTTTGAGAGGAAGCCCAGGCAACGCCAGGCAGGGGATTCCAAGAGGTCTGGGCCTCCGTGAGTTAGACCTGCCGAGAGCCAGCCTCACATGCGTGTCGCGTGTCGGTGTGCCGCTGGCCCGCCCACAGGGCCGGTGGAGAGCCCGGATGCTGAGGGATAAGGGTCTCCAGGTTGGAAGTTGGCTTCCGGTTCAGAGTGAGCTGGCGTACGTGCCGTGTTAGTCACTCCGCGTCACGCGGGTGCTGCATGCATGTTCAAACAAGCGTTTCTGCAAACCCCAAACTCTGAAAGCCACACGTTTGCTAGGCAGACTGCCAGGAATAGATTTTGAAAGACTTGAGAGTCCTACCCCTATCTTTTTGTCTTTCCATTCTATTGTCTCCTGAAGGTCAGAAACCTCTCTGATATAACTGGCCTGTTTCTGCTGTAGCTGTCGGATTTCCTGAAGAACAGGGACAGACAGGAAGAAAGCAGATAAAGAGTTAAAACAGGAAGAAAATGCCAGTGTTAGACCTGCTGAGAACCCTGACAACCTGTGAGCCAGCAACACACGCGCAGGCGCCCGCACACTCTCTCTGACCGTGACCCCACGCTCAGCACGCCCCGCGCTCCTCCAGGCCCTCCCCCCAGCTTCCAGCGGCACAGGAACAAAACCCGCTGGGCTGAAGTTCTCATCAAGTTCAAAGGTTAACGACTGACCCTGTATTCGTTTCCTAGTGCCACTGTGACGAGTCACCATGAACGCGGTGGCTTAAAACAACACAAATGTGTTCGCTCACGGTTCCAGAGCTCGCGAGTCCAAATGGGTCTCCCGGCTGAGGCCGAGGAGTGGGCAGGCTGGGTCTTTTCCTGGAGGCTCTGGGGTGGGTGAGTGGGGTCCGTGTCCATGTCCTCCCCTCTCTTAGCTACTAGAGGCGCCCTCGTTCCTCACGTCGCTCTGACACCTGCTTCAGCCACCATGTCCCCTGCTGTGCCTTTGACTTCCCCGCCCCCCTTCTGTAAGGACCGGGTGACACACCGGGCGCAGCGGATAACCTAGGATGGCCTCCCATCAAAAGGGCCTGAAAGGGCCTTCGCCGTATCTACAGAGTCCCTTTTGCTAGGTAACGGAACATTTTCAGGCTTAGGACGCGGACATTATTCTGTCCGCCACACCTCCTGGACAAACACAAAACCACCAGAGAATGAGCCTGTTGACCGAGAGGAACCGACTCCGTCCACGAGGCATGGGGAGTCGGCCTAAGCCCTGGATTCTCAGGAAAGCCCGCAGCGACTTCGCAGTGAACCGACAAAAGGCCACGTGGCAAATGCAAAAGGGACCTGGGGCGTGCCACCTACCTCGAGCATCTCGTCCCTCTGCCTCAGGGCGGCCGTGGCCTCGGCGAGCTGGAACCGCAGCAGGCCGTGGGCATGCTTCTCCCTCTCCAGCTCCTGCGAAGGGACCAGAGCACTCAGGCCGCGCTGGGGCACGCCCTCCCGACATCCCGGCTCACGGCCCCTTGATGTACGTTTGCCTCGGAACAGGTCACCGTTACCGCGCCATCGCCGTTTTCCAGGCCTTCGTAACACGTGAACCCACGTCCCCGGACCTTCCGGAAGAGGCTGCGTGGCTTACTGTCGCATTAACCGAGGCGCTGATGGAACCAATGGCCTTTCCTCATGCCTGGGAATGGCCCGCGGGGCTGGCTGTGCTGAGGGCCCGAGGGGGCAGCTTTGCCGAGGACTTATAATAAAACTGTCCCCAATTTTGAAATATGACAAGGAATTCTCCTTGGGATTAAATGGGGGCCAGACAGGCCTGCTTTGGCAAGCTTACCTCGTTACTGGTGGGCGGCCAGCTCTGGGCTCCAGACATGGAGCCGGAAAGCTGGGGAGCAAAAGCGCCCGGCAACACCAGTGGGACCCCCCTCTTTGAGACTCACCCCAGAGACCCAGGGACACGACACCTTCCGGTGTCCTGCTCAGCTCAGTGCCCCTAACTGCCAACGGCTTTGGGGGCGGCAGGGCTCCCTTCCCTAGACCTGTGAGCGGGGTTACTTCACAAGGGATTGGGCCTCTGCTTCTGCTCACCCACTTCCTGAAGCCTGGGCTGGTGGGTCCCCTCCTCGCTGGGACCGGGACCTGCCTGCTGGGCTTTGCTTGGCTTTTGGCCTCTACCCTGAGGCAACATGAGGGCCCCCCACTCCGCTGGACTCCGGTTTGAAGGCCCTGGTCCGCTCCTGATGCCTAGCCGACGACGCCCCGTGGGTCCCCAGCCTCCATACGGTCCCCGCCCGCCAGGTGGGTTCGGGACACGCCCTCTGCCCCGCAGCCAAAGAGGACGTAGGGTCTCAGAGGTCAGGCCTGTCATGGGTGAAACCCCTCCCCAGCTTCTAACTCGATCCCACAGCAGCCAAGGCGGCCTCGGGCTTGGTCCCGGGACCTGATTTATACCTTTGGCATTTAGAGCATAGAGCCACATTTTTTAAAAAGATAATTAAATTTTCTTGTTTACCTTAGCAACTCTGAAAAACTGAACAACATTCTATGGTTTGCTAGACCGAGTAATTCCTAAAAACAAGAGAATCAAGTGCTGCTTGCTGTGTTTGCCACGAAGAAGACCCGGGCCCAGCCTTCAGCAGACCAGAGGCTGTCAGGGGTCGGAACACAGGCTCGTGCTTCGTGCTGGTACTGTAAGTGAGCACATCAGCCCCGGGGTTCTGGGTCAAAGTGCAGAGAAGCTCCGCCCTTCTGTGCGCTAGATCAGTGTTTAATTCTTACACGGAGCAACTGTGCTGTTTCTCAATCGGCAGAAATTAAGTGGATGTGTTTTCTTAAACATCTTTGATACTTGTAATCGACCACTTCTCTATGGTGTCAAGAGAGATAACAAAATAAAACCCGGGAAATATATACGAACAGGAACATCCTGAAGCAGCCGATCACGCCTTACTGCAGCACGCTGGTCTTGGGTAGGCGTTTTTTCATGGTTATGACTTTACTTTTCATGAAAAACACACACGTTCTAGTAAAATCCCCTCTATTTCACACACTGAAATGTGCATATCAGTATTTCAAGTTCCTCAGCAAAGAGCATGGCATTCTTCCCAGGTGTCTGGGCTTCCTGGACAAGGACAGAGTCGTGTTCACACACACACACACACATGCACACACACGCGCACTGAAAAAACTTATTGAAAAAAAAAAGCTCAGAACTCAGTGGAACCTGAAAACACACACACACCAAATATGTATATTTTCACATTCTACTGACACGTACTGTAGATACAACCACTCTCGACACGCACCGCACGCTGTTTCCCGCCACGCTGACGGTCCCTGTCGACGCGTGCGTGCGCGCCCCGCGCTGTCGCCCCAAAGCTTACTCTGCTCTGCTCCTCGTGCTGCCGCCGCGCCTCCGCCAGCTGCTCCTCGAGCTCCAGCAGCACCTCCTTCAGGGTGTCGACCTGGTACATGAAGTTGGTCTTCTCGTTGTCCAGCTGAGCGTTGGACACCATGGCCCTCTTATATTTCTCCTCGACCTCCGCTAGCGAGTCCTGCGGAGACCAGGCCATAGTTTTGAAAACGCGGTACGAAAACAAAAACAAACATTAGGTCCGTATCCGTGAAAACAAAACACTCAGCCCTAAATTGAGACTTGCTTTCTTGGTGCAAATGAGTCAAAATAGGAAACACACGGCAATTTCAGTGCATAGAAAACCCTTTTCGATCGGATCGAATTCTCAGCAGTTCAGAAAATTAGTTATTAACTGTGTCAAGGGACGAAGATAATTTCCACGGTCACTGGGGCAAGGGGGACACCCGGACGGAGAGGGGTCTGGGCACAGCGGCAGCAGAGTCCTGTCTCCACGGTTCA
Source organism: Pteropus medius (assembly GCF_902729225.1). Taxonomy (NCBI): domain Eukaryota; kingdom Metazoa; phylum Chordata; class Mammalia; order Chiroptera; family Pteropodidae; genus Pteropus; species Pteropus medius. Next base: position 2,569,222 of record NW_024342466.1, on the reverse strand, counting down.
GCAGCCAGCCGTAATGAGCTGGGCTGTTCGGCAGGTTTCTGAAGTAATCACTCGTGACGTGTGACCAGAACCGGGGACAGAGCCAGCGTGTAATGGCTGAAAGAACCAAGCCCCTGCCACGAGCTGCCGATGGCCCTGTCTGGGCTTATGAACCAGGAAAGGATTAAGTGGAATTTCAGATTTTCAATCCATAGGAAAACTAAACAAGGGACACAGGCCTCAGTGGGCGGATCCTGGAGAGACAAAGGTCGCTTCTTGGAGAGGGCAGCCCAGGGAAAGAGGCCTGGAAAATAGACACGCCCCAAGCCTTGCAGGCAGGCAGCAGAGAGCGTACAGCAGCCTTTAGATCCCAGAACACAAATTAGGGGGAGGCAGTTCCAGAAAAGAGAGAGGGGGGTCCCCAGGTGTAAACCACCCAGAGGCAGAGAGGGTGGGCGCTGCTTGGTGGGGGTCTCAGGTGCCACTGGGCGGCTTCACGGAGACCGGAGCTGGTCCCACCTGCACCTGTGAACCAGGGCGACGATTTCAGGTGGGGCCGGCGGTTCCCGGGCTCCAGAGTTGAGAGCCTCAGGCTTAATTTCCCCCTTTTTAAAAAGAGGTGATAAATAGGGAAGTGATTAATTAGTCACGTGTTTTGTCATCTCCTCTGCTTAGGGACCCTGTGATATCGAACTCGGGCTCTTTTTCGGGTACTCTCTGGGGAGGGGGAGAGGCAGGAACGGGGCTCCCATCTCTTGCTAGGTCCACGGTCTGCCACGAGCTGCCGAACGGAGGCGAGGAACACAGCCCCCCGACGACCCGCCTTACCCAATCATCCTGGGCGGCACAGTGTGGTAATTGCACGTGCTAAGCGGGGTGCGCATCTACCCAGATAAATCCAAGATGATGCGCTTTCAGACGCCGTTCCACTTAGGAAACGTCACATGTGCAAAGAATGTGGTTTCGAAAGGGTGGCCACGAGGACAGTTACGAGGACGGTGTTACTGGCAGACACAGACACAGACACTTTGAGAAGCCAACACAGTGAAGCACCGTGTGTAGACACCCAGCCCGGAAACCGAAAACCCTTCCTCAAGTGAACCGCACGCCCCTGTGGGGCCCGAGACACGGGGGCCGGGGGTGAGGACAGACGCGCGTCAGGAAGGACTTAGCGGCTTCCTCCACGGGGCGGCTGTGGCGCTGGGCCTCGGTCCCAAAGCCGCACTGGGGACACGACCGTGCACACACCACGCCAGCACACCTGCCGCCTGCCGCCCCACTGTCTGGGGCCGCTTCGGAGCGAGCATGCGCTAGTAGCAGGGTCTTCCCTCGGCTGCTCTAGGTTAAGCTGGGTTAGTATCGCGAGCCCACACTTCGGACGCTGGTACCTTCATCTCCTTCAGTCCCTGCATGTATCTGCCTTCTACATCCTGAATCTGGCCCTTTAGGTCATTGAGCTCCTGGGGGAAATGGCGAGAAAGGCGGGTGATGTCAAGGGAAAGCAAAGACAAGGCCGCAAAGAAAGAGGCAGCCCCTGCATCTCCTCACGTCAGGGTGGCTTCCCTTACGCGGCAGTCCGAGCAGCGAGCCTCTGATTTCTTTTTAAGAGGAAAAGGAACATAAAGGAAATTTCTATATGACGACGATCAAAATTTAGGTGTTTCTCATGTGATAGTTCTATAAATTTTGTAAAACTGGCAAAAGAGCCTCTGAAAACGGGCCAAGCGGTTTGACTCGTTTGCGGTTCGTTCAAGCTGAGTTCCTGCTCAGTGCTCGGTTCAGCCAGGGCCTAGAGACAGAGGCTGGCGAGGCCGCGCCCCACACACTCGGAGCCCTCGTCCCTACTCTGCGCGCCCCGTTCACCGCCCCCCTCCTGGTACCCTGTGTCCGCGGGAGCCGGACGCTGCATAAATGCTTGGGAACAAATGAACGGTGCTCACGGCCCACGAGCAGAGACGACTTAGGATGGCCGCAGACACGACCTCGATGGAGGACAGGAATGAACGGCAGTGCAGGAGGCACAGCGGGGGCACGTGGGACATCGCGGAGCAGCAGTCAACAGCTGTGCTTGTAAAGCACAGGCCTCGGGAGGCACCTTCAGGGGAGCCCAGCGCCACCCCCGCTGATGCTTAAATCGCTGCTCTGACCGCTCTGGCGAAGGGTCCCCCAGCTGCTCACACTTAACCAGTTTTAATTGCCAGGAAGTGCGTCTATAGACGAAGCCAGGTCCGATCCCTTGAGCTCCTCCCTCCGCTCCCCAGGGGGCGCGGGTTCTAGTGCCTAAGTCCCCTGTGCGTCACCTTCAGTCACCTTCTCAGATGCGGCGTTTCCAGTGACCTAACAAACAGTACTGCCTCCCTCCCTCCCACTCGCCGGCTCCCGCTGAGTGTCAAGGAGCTAACAGAACCACGGCCGCACCCCAGCGGAAGACACCACTGGAACGCAACGAGGTCAGGTGAAGGTGATCACAGAGAGAAGGGACGGGCAGAGGGGCCTGTGGCGCTGTGTGGTGAGGGCGTGCCGGGGAGCTGGGGCGCTCGGGGCCCGCGCAGGCGTCTGCCCAGCGGGGCGGGGTGGGCGGGATGGCTTCCCACCACATCTGAGCTGGGTCTCGGTGCTGCTACAACACGTGGTTACGGAAGGAGGGGAGACCGGACCGCCAAGGAAGGTCTGGACCTTGACGAATGACATCTTCTTCCTTGAAGACCAATGTTCACAAGGGGCCGTAAAGATGGAGGGAGCCCTACCTTGATCTCCCTGATGGACGCCTCGGTGTCGATGGAGGTGGAGGTCTCTGCGCTTCCTCTCCGAGAGGAGGGGCCACCCAGCGAGGCCAGCGTGGCCGCGGACAGGCCGGGCAGGCTGCGGGAGCCCTGGAAGGGTGTGAGGGTCAAACGTGAGGGCAGACAAAGCCAACGCTGCTGTCAGTCTACGCTCACGGCGCCTTTCTGGAACCTAGTCCAATCGGAATATCTTTTGTGGGTGCCGGGGGTTTGTCTGGGTTAACCGCAAGCCCCAGCAGTGGGCAGTGTGCACTTCCTGTCCTGTGGGATTCGACACACACACTGGAAGTGACCCCCGGGGACCCTCGAGGTTGTGACACTGGCTGGTGGGCCATGAACTAGGCCTGCTCACTCACCAGTGAAGATCTTCATTAAAGATCAAGCAATGTATTTTCTTGTTACTCTTACCCAGAAATTTCGGGACGTACTAGGTTTCCCGATGGCGTAATATAAAGGCTTATAGAAATGCCTTACCTTCTCCGTGAAATCTTTTTCTGGTCTCTCTTCAACCTAGAGAGGAAAATGGACAAATATTAAATACAAGCATGACGTGGGGGATCTAGATGCAGGGGTAAATGATAATAAAACATTAGCTTCCTCTGGAAAACCCGCTCTGCCCACAGCACCCTGCAGTATGCCTCTGCCAGGCGGCGTGGACACAGCAAGGGCCACGGGCAGCTGAGGGACAGGCTGGACCCCACCACGTGGCTTTGCAACTTTTACAATTCCCACAGAACACGACGACACAACAAAACATGGTGATCACAGAAAGCTCCACACTGAGGGATTTTTTTTAAGGAGCTGGATTTGAACAGCTTTCCTTTACGGATTCCTGCAGTTGTGTGTGTGGGTCTCCGTGCAGGACTGGACGACACCACCGTGAAGTGACCACGATTAGAGCGAGACTCTAACCGGGCTGACAGATGCCCCCACGGGGCGCTGAAATGTCGACGCTCCCTGAGCTTGGTCTCTGGAGCAGGAGAAAGCAGTGAGCCAGCGGCAGCTTTTCCCACTTCTCCTGAGTGACAGCGTGGAAGTGAAAATTCTGGTTTCAACATCCTGGGATGAGTGGCCCAGACGTGGGGGGCTGCTGGGGGTGGGGGTGGGGCTGAACGTAGGGAGAATCTGCCAGGTGAAATGTGAGACCCGAAGAATGTGCCTTTCCTCATCTCTGCCATCTGTACCAGGGTCTGAGGCCCCTCTCCCCCTCGGGCAGGCGGGAGTCTCGCGGGACCCAGAGCAGCCACCCCAGGGAGACCCAGCATGTGGCGAAGGCCAACTTTCTCTCTTTCCTTCCTTTCCATGCGCCCGGTGGGCAGTCGCCGAGCAGGAGGGAGCCCTGCTCAGCCGCGTCCCCACGCTCTGGGAGGAGCTGGCGGTCGCGGAGCTTCTCGCGTCGCGTCCCGTTTCTGCCGCCCGCAGCTCAGAGGTCAAGTCTGACCGCCCGGGCGCCCCCTGCGCGTGCGCGTGCCGAGTGCGGCGCGCATCCGGGCCCCCGGACCCAGTCGGCGACCCCGGCTCTGCGGTGGGTCTCACACCGCAGCCCGGCCCGAGGCCACCGCAGAGCGGCTCGTCACCCCGCCCGCGGGGACGTCGTGCACGGAAAGCACAGGCCTCGCTCAGGACCCCGTGCAGGCGAGGCCTCCCGTCGGCGACCCTTCCCGCCGGCGACCCTTCCCGCCACCCTTCCCGGGCCGACGCCCTCGCCATGCTGCCCCAGCGCGACGGCGCACTGACCACCGGCGTCTCTGCTCGGACCGCGCTCCGACGGGCGGTCACCCAGAGTGGGCACGACACAGCCGTGTGGCAGCTCATCTGCCAGCCAGGGCGGGGGATCAATGGAATCCGACAACACACTCGATTTCTCAAAAAAAGGCAGTTCCGAAACCAGCTCCCGGTCAGGACGGCCAAGCTCAGGGTCGCCTGCCCACGGATCCAAGTCAGCCCGGGGTGTGTGTGTGTGTGGGGGTGTGCTATTGCTATGCTACGGTTTCTCATCTCTTCTACACGAGGTAAACGCTGTGTCTGTTTTCTGAATTACAGGGGTCACACTAGCGCCCGAGCCCCTGGGAGAGCGACGCCGCAGCAGGGAGCCGCCGCAGTCCCCCCAGCTCCCGCCAGATGGCGCCCGTGCAGGGCCGGCCGGGCGCGCTCAGGGCGCCCATCGGGCTCCACGTCCACGCGTGTGCCGAGGTTTCACGTCGCAGGTTTTCCATACGGCAGTGTGGCCTGCCCACCCTCCTAGAGGCAGGAGTAGGCTGTGGGCACGAAGGGACCGGGCAGAGGGCCTGGGGACAGTAATGTTTCCTACGGTGTCTCCGGCCCCCAACCAGGCAACTCCAGACACCGGGTGGGAGGCGGGGTTGCAGACACAAACTGACAACAGCGAACACTGCTCAGAAAACACCCACTTCAACGGGACTTGTCCTTCAGCTATAAACAGTCGACCCCTAGGGCGGAAATTTGGGGTTTTAAATCTGGTAATATTGACATTATCCTGAATAGCTCATCCTGGAACAATTATGACTTGTATTCATAATTCAAGACCTGTTTTTCCACCTGCTTCCTGCCCCCTGCCTCTTCACACAACACGAAACGTGAGTCACCGCAGACTTTTGTTTTTCTAGCTTCGACGGGCCAGAGGTTCCCGTCCCTCCATTTCCCTGACTACACACGAGCACCGTGACCTGGCCCCGCTCATGATGGTCTTGATGGACAGCTCAGAGAGGTGGGGCTCGGAGGCCTAGGCGGCACAGACGTGCTGGCTTTGCTGGGCCAGACCCTCTGCTTGGCAGCGCTTCAGGCCCGGGTCCCCAGCCCCCATGCCAAGCCCCCGAGGAGATCCGCGTGTCCCTCTCCTCCCGCCCCCCCGCACCCCACAGCCCATGCTGCGAGCTCTGCACCGCGCCGCCTCCCTCACCTGTGCGTCCATGAGGGCGGGGACAGGTCTGCACGCCGCTGCAGCCCTGAGCGGGGAACATCCTAGGTGCTCAGTAAGCACCTGCTGAATGAGGCCTGACTTGGTGGAGGGGAGAGTCGGCTCATCCATGGGAGGGAAAAACAGGGATGGAGTGGAATGGCCTCTGTCCTGAAAGGGCGGGCATCCTGCCCACTCTCCCACGATGCGGGAGCTCCGGGGGCGGGGCAGAGCTCAGGCGGGGGCGGGGCAGAGCCCAGGTGCCTCTCCTAAAGCGGGACAGCTGCCCAGTCCCTGGCTCCGGCCACTCTGCACTTGACAGTGCTTCCCTGCCCCGCCTCCCTGCCACACCGGAGCTCTCCCGGCTGCCGCATGCCGCGACCCTGACTGCCTTCCCAGAGAGGCTCCGTCCCTGTCCTCACTCCCACTGGCCCCCGGATCCACACCACCGGGGACAGCTCGTTCCCACGGGCCACAGCAGATACAGCGACAGCTCCTGGCCCTGCCCGACTTGCCAAGGAGAATCAAGCTGCCGATGCCTGATTCCTTCTCTCCTACGGTGTCGCTGCCCGCCCTTTCCAGGAGAGACCGAGGACGTTCACGTGCCTGGCCAGATGTCCCCATCCAGGCATGAGCTGCGACACTCAGCTGGGCTTGTAACTCCCTACTCCCGTCCTGCTCCACGTCCCTCTGAGCGGCCGGCCAGGTAGGCGAGTCGCCCACCCCAGCAGGCCTGACCCTGGGCATGGCCCACGCCGACTGCTTCTCCTTCCCAGGCCGGAGGACCAGAGGATGTGGACACAACTCTGCTGGCTTCTTCCCAATCAACAAGGCCCAGTACGTCCACAGACATCTCTGCTGGCCCAGCAAGCCCCGAATGCAGACACCCACCCGCTTCCGATGGCGTGACCGTTAAGACTCAGAAAACAGAGACGGTGCCGCTCCTGTGAGAGGTCCTTGAGCTCTGGAAATCACAGAAGAGGGTCGGCTCGGCTGTCTTCGTGACTACAGGTGCCGGGGACGCTCCGCTCTGCCCGCAAGGTGACCAAGCGCCACCGCAACCGCGTCCCCCGGGGAGTGGCCGGGCACCCTCTGCAGACGTCTGTGAGATTCTAACTCCTGCACACAGAGGTGCCTCCAGCCTGAGGTCCCCGCCCTGTGTGAGGCGCCCAATAGGGCGGGAGCACAGACTGTCATCCGCCGTCTGGGGGTGCTGACCTTTGCTCCCTGAACGTCCCTTCCACGTGACAATCAACCGATCTTGCAGACGAGCAGCTGACTCAGGGAAGGAGAGCGATCCCGCCGGTGATCTGCTCATAATGCAGTGCAGAGACCTGGCGCTGGCTGCTCGGGGACTGTGGCCGCCTTCCGTTCAGGGGTCAGCGGGGGCAGCTCGCAGTGCATGTAGCCGGTCTCCTCAGCCAGGCCTTCCAGGGTGCGGGGGCGAGCTTTAGAACTGGGGGCGCCCTGGCCGCCCTGCACGCCGTGCTTTGGTCCTTCGATGGCGCCCGGAGAAAAAGCAAGGACGAGGGGCCCGGACTTCGCCAGCCTCCCGGGGACAGAGACCGCACCCCTGACCTGGGGCACGTTTCACGCTCCCCTCTCTGTTTACGGGCATTTGTGGAACCCACGTCAGGTGAGGAAACTTCACAAGTTTAGAAGTTTATGACAAGGAAACCTGCATCCGGCTTCAATCTCTTCAGTCCAAGTGACCGGCTATTTTGTGACTTTGCCACGAAGCTTGAATAAACCCAGCGTGTCGCAGACCCACGGATCCCGAGCTGCGGCAGGCGGCGCACTTGGGGTTACGGTTCTTCGAAGTGAAGCCACGGCCTTCTGCCAACTGCGAATGCTTTTGTTTTCCCCAAAAACTAAGCATGAGAGAATATTACGCGTAAGGAAGCGAACCTCTCCATCGATCTGCCGTGGAGAGTTTTTTATGCCCCCGTGGTTGAGGTTCCATCTGGCAGAGCACAGGGACACCGAGCCACCGCAGAGTGAACGCTCGGCAGGGCGCAGGCTGGGCGCAGGCTGGGGGCGGGCTGGGCGCGGGCCGGGCGCGGGTTGGGCGCGGGCCGGGCGCGGGCTGGGCGCAGGCATGCCCGGCGAGGCCGGCAGGGCTGCTGACCGCAGCGAGCAGGGACTCCCCGCGTCCGCCAGTGCTGCCCTCCAGTCATTCAGGCAACATCGTGACATCCGTCAGAAGCGATGTGCCCCATTTTAAAAACCGAGGTGACACGATATGGAACAGCTGGACAGCCTACTCTTCCTGCTTGCTGGGTCCCGGTGAGCAACGAGCGCCTCGTGGGGTGTCCGCCACCAGCCACCCGGGCATGCTCAGGGTGCTGGTCTCCACGATGGGGCGGGAGGCTGAAATGGCGGTGAGGGCAGGTGGGCAGGGGACAGGTGTACAGAGCAGTGTCTGCAGCTGACACGGGGGCCATGTTCACTGCCCCTGAGAAGCAGATCCTCCGGGAAACGGTGGAGGACACTTCATACAAGAGGGAAATACCAGAGCAAGCCCAGGGGTGACCGGCTCTGGCTGTGGCCTTGGAGTCAGGGGCACAGGGAGGGGGAGGCGGAGGCCGCCCGACTCAGTGAGGTGGCCTCAGTTCGCAGGGGTCTGTGTGTCCGCTGCCCCGGGAGCCGCCGACAGCTGCGTTTGCTAGAAAACCTCCCAGCTTTGAGAGCCCGCGTCTGATGTAAAGAACGAACAGCACCGGACAGGCCTGTGCGGGTTGGGGGCGGGGCGGAGCTGAGCAACGTTTTAGGCACCCCACTCCTCACCGTGGCGTCCTGTCATGTACGAGCCACACTCAAGTTTCCCTGTGACCGAGTGGAGAAATGTGGATCGGTGTGGCCTGGCTTTGCTTTCCTGTGCCTGGGGTTTGTCCAGGGAGCTACCGGCCTCGGCATGGCCGTCCTCCACTGTGCAGGCTGGACCCTGGCTTCTGACCAGAAAGCCCCCTCCCCGGCCACTGTGCCAGCCCCCACCCCATTCCCAAGTGTCCCCTGGGCCGAACTGCCCTGCAAACCCTCGTTGTCCCCAGGATGTGCAGCACCCTCGTACGAAGCATCCGATGAGGTGGAACTGACGACAGTCCCAAAGCCCCCGGGGGACGAACATAGCAACGAGACTCGAAGGACGGGGACCAGACGGTCGGGCCCCTTACTTTCCAAAGCAAAAGCCTGGGCCATTCTGTACGGAACAGCCCAGGGGGGAGGGGACCGAGCAGAGTGAGGAATGTAACAGGCCTGACAGGCCCAACTTTATTCTTAAAACCAGCTGGACTGGCTAACAGGTAATGTCAAACAGGACGTGGGAAGTCACCCTTCGAATTCTTAAATCATAAAAAACAGCCCAGCGATGCACACGGCGACACCTTTCCCCACGGTTCGCAGCTGCTCCTCCCAGTGAGACGCCACCTCCCAGCACCCTGCTCATCCCCGCCACGGTCCCTCAGAAATTTAGCGAAGCAGTGCGGGTACCACTGGACAGGAACGTTCTCCACGTGGCAGGGCTGCTCCTGATTCTGTATTCACTCAGGCCCGGAACAGAGCCCGGGGAAGCCCTGCTGCCGGACCCTGTGCTCAGGCTTTGGCAGGTGGAGGGCTCCTCCTGCAGGACAGAGACGTGGGGGTGTGGGGTGGGGGGCGGCAAGGGCAGAGGCACACTCACCACCGGGCTGGCCCGCGCCGAGCTGGCTCTGGAGGAGGTGCGGGAGCTGGGGTTGCGGTGGCCACTGTGCTCCGAGGGCTGCCCACAGGGCACGGCGCCGGACACGCAGACAGAAACAAAGGGACAGGGTCAGCAGAGATGCCGGGGGGACGGAGCCCCCCGCCAAGCGCTCCGTTAGTTGTGAGGTGTGCCCCGCAAGGCAGGAGAGAGGCAGGTTAGCGGGAGTGCGGGCCTCCCTTGGGAAAGGAGGGTGTGTCTTGCCACCCAGCAAGGTCGAAAGCGTTTCATCCCAGCGGCAGAAGAACACGGCATTCTCGGTTAGCAGGAAGAAAGGGGCCCGAAGGCTCTGCCGGGCTTGGGGTCGCGCCCCATGGTGCACACGGGGGAAAGGGCCGCTGTCGACAGCGCGAGCCGCCCCCCGGCCCAGCGCAGTGCAGAGCGGCACAGCAGGTGCCCGCAGCTCGACTCTGCAGCGGAAAGCAAACCAAGATCAGGGGGAGACACAGCCAGCCCCGGCCTGGGGGCGGGGGCGCGGGGGCGCAGGCCTGTCCGCCTCTCTGAACCCTCTCCCGCAACCGACTTCTCTGGAAGCCGAGCCCCCTGGACTCCGATTTCTTCCTCGCGTTTGTTCTAGTCCTTTTTTCTCCCCCAAAGTCTTAACTTTCCTCTTGAGAGAGGCAGGGTCGGAGAGGGGGCAGGGGAGGCAGGGTTCTGACACGACTTAGGGTGACAGGCTGGAGCGTGGCCGGAGGAGCGTCCTGGAGAGGCCGCACAGCCCTGCGGGGGAGCCTTTCCGACACCGGGAACCAGGCCAGGCACTGAGGGCCTGTCCCCTGTCGTCAGGGCCCCCGTGGGACACCCGCAGGCATTATCATCCCTCCTGCAAATGGCAGGAGCTGCAGAGCTCCCAGGCGACAGCTGTCTCATCTTGATTCATCCTAAATACCGCCTCTCCCACGAGCAGGCAATTCCCCTGCGGGTAAGAGCTGCATTTACTACGTCCCCAGTGATCAGATAAGGCCTGGCATACTGTGTGAGCTCAGGAAATACTTGTTGAATGAACAATTCAGTTTCAGATTCAGTCAAGACAAGCCAAGTCCCCAGACCCATCTCACCTACACCCATTCCTGCATCTGATAAACGTTTACCGTGCACTTACGCTTACGGCCAGACGTTTCGATGCACAGCTAACACGGCCACACACACGCACACGCGCACACGCACACGCAAGAGCCATTGCCACACCGGGGTATGTGAGACGTGGGCCAGTCTCGCCGGCCTCGCCTTGTAGCTCTTCCTGTTCGGAACCGATTAAAACACCTGACACGGGCCCTTGAAGGCGGAAGAATCTCGTCTCTGGGTTTACTGACGTGAGAGCAAAAACTTCCTCCCGCACGCAAATGCTACCGTGCTCTGTCCCCCCATCCGGATCAGGGGCACAGATACAAGGCTGTCCACGGAGCTACTGCCGACCCGAGCCGCCCGGCTCCTCGGCCAGGAGCTGCTCTCAGTTCCTCCGGCCTGACCCCGCCGTGCAGAAAATGCCTGCGGTCTCTACCGCCATGAGCCATGCGCCACCTCCGGAGCTACCTGTATTTACGGGTCGGTGTGGCTGGCGTGGGGCTAACTAACGATCTGCGTCCCAGTCCAAGCTCCATCTGTCACCGGCCACGAGACCTTGGAGAGTGACTCCGCCCGTCATGTGACACGGATGTTAAGGACACAGAGGATGACGCAAGGGAATGCACGGTGGGCTTCTCCCCGCTGTCACTGTCTGGGGGAAACAACTCTCACGGGGCCTTGTGTCCCGGGGGTGGTGACCGCTCCCCGGCGCGCGGCTTCGCATGGCACGCACACAGCCCGACCGTGGTAAGAAACGGGTACAGCAGAAAGGTTTTCAAGCAAAACAGCTGTACTTCACGAAACTAGGCTTTTCATTTCACGTAGTGTCATTTAAGTATAATTATAATTAAGTCACTCCGTTGTAAACACACGCTGTGGTCGAGGCCAACTCTGAGAGACGAAGAAACGCCTTGCTAGGTCACGGCTGTCGCGTGCAGACTTGGGGCCGCCTGGACTGAGGCCGGGGCCTCCTCGTGAGTGTGTGGATTTTATCTGCGACCATGACCACCAGCTGGGCGGAGAGCCTGGGAAGCTCTGCCCCCGAGCCCCACTGCTGGACATGGCGTCCACTTGGAGGGCAATCGTGAGGGCTGGGGCGAGGGGGGCTGGGGACCCCGGGAGAGGACAGGAAGGAGCTCGAAGCGCCTTCTCTTCACCCAGCCTGCTGCCTGGCCGCTGAGAGCACAGGGGCTTTTGCCCGGTTCGGTTTGTCCAGTTTAAGTCACCGAACGCGTGCCGAGCCCCTCTGCGTGGGGGTGGCCGTCGGGCACGGGGAGGCGTTCTTTTCACTTTTCACTCCCCTTTACTTTGTCTGCATGGCCTGATCCCCGGGACAGGCGGCCCTATTTTAGGCATGTGTGCGGCCAGGACAAGCAAGCTGGCTTTTCATTTCCTGAGCTCCGCCAAAGCCACTGCTCCCGGCAATTCCCGTGGGAGGCTGAAAACACAGAAATAACAGCTCCACGAAGAGCAACCTGCACTGCCAGCAGCCACGTCCTGAAGGCCAAGAGCGAGCTACTCCAAAAAAGTCCATGTACAGAGGCGCTATTTACAGAGGATCTGCGCGAGACAGGCTTCCCGCCAGACGTCAGACGTCAGACGTGCTACGCGGCTCATCCGGGGACTATCTGTGCCAGGAAAGTTTCACTCTCTTAAGTAGTGTGCTGGCTCTTTTCTGATAAAAGCCATTTCGTTGCATTTCATCCATCACATATAGGCTCGAGCTACTTCGTCCATTAGGTGTCATTTAGGAACTTTTGAAAGGCCTACGAAAATGTTTAAGAACTGAGAAAAAGGCTTGATACAGTGGGCTCCAATACATGAAAAATTTTATGCCACGTAAAACCGATATTTAATGAGATGTCAATAAAACTAACGCTATGTCAGTCAATTACTAGGTATAATATTCATAAAAATTACGTTCTAAAGAAAACTGTAAGTTAGACGAGTTACTTTATAAGAATCCCCGCATATTCATGATTGGAGAAATGTTAAAAAAAACATAAAATTGGATTATTTAGCTAATTTGTGACGTAGCCAATTATTTTTGAAAGCACAACTGTAAAAGCACCGTCAAGCATTTCTTAGCAAAGCAGTCTCTTTCGCCTGGGGCTCAGTGCATTTCAACAGGGTCTGTGGAGGTGCCCGGGGGTGCAGAAGCACCTGCTGCGGGGGGCGCGCCCATCGGGGGTGGCGCCCGGCCTCGACTGCCCCGCAGGACTGGCCCCTTTGCTCCCTCGCGCCCGCGGACGGATCCATTTCCCTATCTGTTCACCTTTATCCCCCACTCATTCACTCACTCGTGTTTTCATTCAACGAGTATTTCTTGCACCATGGCCAGGCCCTTCTTGTGGTGCCATTTCAAATCCTCTGATGAGGTTGGAAGACAACGAGATTAGAAAAGGGAATGACGCCTGTGTAACATTCCGAGTCTTTAAATTGGTTCATCCTCCTCCATCACACGGAGGTGAAAATAACTTGTGGCCTGCCCGATTCTCTTTTTCTTTTATTATTTTCAGACCAACCACTCACGGCTTGTTAGTACCGTCAGTGTGTTGCAGGCAAAGAGCTGATAAAACTCAGTGAGTCTTTCGCCTCTGACCTCAACATAAATTGACAAGTGAGGACATTAAACTAATAAGCGCAGGCTTCGCGATGCACATTATTTGTGACCCTTATTACGGAGAAAAACTGGGATGAGACAGTGCGTCCTCCCTGCAGCTCAGGCGGGTTATGTCCCCAGGCTGGACCTGTGCCAAGCGGGTCACCGGGGTCATGCACAGAGACAGACGAAGTGCCTTACAGCGTGGGAACTGCAGGCGCTGCCCCGCCGAGCCCCGCCAAGGCTGCCGTCAGCAAGCACGGGCTCCTGTGACAGAAACGGGTCGTCAGGACAGGGCGCCCAGAAAACCCCGGAACGTGAGCTGAGGTAGGTTGACGGGTGCCAGGAACAAGGCCTGGAAAACACCTGGAAGGCAGGCACGCGGGGCGGGCTCAAAGGCCCCTTCCCAGGCCTGGTGCGGGGCCACACGGGGACGTGCCAACACCTGCGGGAGGGGTTCCAGCCACTGCCAAGCGCGAGAAAGATGCCCTGCCGAGCCAAAGCGTGTGAGTCCAGGCCTAAAACGGCAGGTCGTTCAAAGATCCTGGATTTTGTCATGGCGTTCTCACGCTTGACGTTTGGAAAAGGAGTCTAATATGAAGTGACTCTGGACTAAGACGGGATGTTAATGATAGTTTGATTCTTATAATTTCCAAAAATTGCTAACTAGAAGACAGAATCTGTGATGAACTTGAAAACCCTGAGTAATTCGTCAGAGGGTGAACGGGAGTTTACGGCCCACGACTGCCACGTCAGGCTTTGTCCAGCTTCTGGGATTCGTCAGGTTCCTGCCCCCCACCCCCACCCCGAGACACAGCTGGTGTGCCCCGTCGGTTACGTGTCTAACTCATAAGTGTGCAATTTGATGTGAATTCAGAAAGTTATCGACAACGCGGCATGGCTACTTGGAATAGTGAAGTTTCCTGCACGGCCAAGTGTCCCGCATTTAAAACCGGGAATTTCCACACGTAACCTCTTAAGGTTACCAAAGCCATCAAAAAGCCACCTCTCTCCGCCAGTGGGTTAAGGAGACACTGGCCTTGTCCCGTTCCTGCCCAGCAATCCTACACAAACACTGTCTTCTCGGGACTGGAGCGATGTGACAGCTAGCTCTGGCCAAGGACACAGACACCAGAGCACCTGTGAGCTCCGAGGGATGGGGTGAGTCACTCCCAGTGGGGCTGCAGACAGGGTGCCCACGCTCCAGGAGCAGGCGTGCAGGGAGGGGTGCACACGCCAGTGGGGGCACACCTGAGGG
>NW_024342466.1:2547063-2554810 GCF_902729225.1 Pteropus medius | reverse complement strand
GGGGAAGCACACGCACCCGGTCACTCCCGTCCGGCCGGGCAGAGCTGTACAGGTAGGAGGGCTGGAGGATGAAAGCAAATGGCAGGATTTAGAGTCATAGTGACCAGGTGACCGTGCTTTCGGTTAGTCGCGACCGAAGTACTGGCCAACAGTTAGAAGGCAAAAAGCCGACGTGGGCACCGCGTTTTCAGCAAATCTGACAGATGCAAACGCAGATTCACAATAAAGGTAAACATGAGATAACTTCAAACTTTAAAACAGCAAACTTCTTTGAAATATGACTATTATCTGGTCATTTCTTTTCAGCCATTCCTGGAAAAAAGGGTGAGGGAATGAGGCAGAACGTGACAGCAAGGCCAGCGCCACCCGCCCGGGCAGCCGGGCCCGCAGCTCGCAGGCGCAGCCAGGCTGGCGGAGCGCGGAGCGTGGCAGTCGGTCCATGAGTTCCCCGCACACGGACAGGGAGCAGGAGCAGTGTGTTTAGTTCCGTCAGGGGATGCCAGCGTCAGCCTTCACGACACCCTCGGACCGGTCGGCCTGCCTCAGCGGCCGGGGCTGGCACCGCCCTGCAAAGGGGGCCACACCCGGAGCCCCGTGCGGGGACACAAAGCCTAGTGTGGCCACAGACTGTGCTCCTCAGTGGAGGCGGTGGCATGACTCACTCACAGCAGAGGCCACAGAAGGCCACCGCCCCCGCACGGGGGCCACCGGCCAGTCCTGGGATGTGCATGCCCCGGAGGAATCACTCAGCAACACGAGGGAGGGGACAGGGGACGGTGCGGGGAGGTGACCGTTCGACCTCCACAAGGCGATCCCCACTGGGAGCTCAGGCACTGCTTCCTGGTAGGACACTCGCGTCCCTGCCACTAACGGGGCCAGGGCCCCGGCTCCCTGCGGCCTCCTGAAAACAGGAAGTGGGAGGGCAGCGGCCTAAGAAACAGCGCTGTCTCCGCCACTTCTCCAACGCACAGGAGTCCAGATATGGACAAAAAGCCTTCCAAATTGCTTCCTGGACACATTTGCAGGAGAAAAATATCTTTAAAAAACAGACGAAATCCCAAACGGGGAACAATTGCTGGAAAAGGAGGAGGAACCCAAGAGACCAGTTTTTTGGACTTGAGCTTTTGAAAATAGCCATTCGTCAGAGCCTCCTTTTCCCTAAGTTCCCTTTTTCTATATAAGGCCCTAAATGGTTTCTGATAATATTTTAAAAGGTTGAGAAAAGTCTCACCAAGTTAGTCGAGCCCATTAAAACACCTGCTGGGCTCTGCCCCGTGGACTTTGGAGAGGTTGAAGTGTCCACACCTGTTAGTAATGGAAATGACACGCAGAGGGACGGAGGAGGAGGGGGCAGGGACAGGACAAGGAGAAGGACAGACCCGGCTTCCATCCTGGGCCGACGGGGCTTTGGGAGCACGGCCGCCTCGGGGAAGGCCGAGGTCGCAGCAGGAGAGTCTCTGTAACGAGAGAATGTGGTGGGTGGGGGGAGACGGGCTCCCCTCGTCTCGGGGTGCAGCGTGGGGCAAACTCACACAGAAGCACCCTTCACGACAAACTGGGTAACGTGCACGCACTCACGGGAGAGGAGGACAGAAGGCGATCACCACGGCTCCGCCCACACGGCCGGCACGCGGGGCCGCGCTGGGGCCCGAGTCTACACCCGGGCCAAGACGAGTTCACTAATTTTACTCGGGAGTTTGGGAGGTCGTCGTGACGTGAGTTCTAGTTTTTAAAGTTTGGCGGGAAAAGCTCCAAGCGAGAATTCGCAGAGATACCTCCACCTTACGTAGCAGCACGTGTCCTGGGGACGGCCCCCTTGGCCGGGCACTCACACGAAGCCCGTGTCTGGGATTCGGGGCAGGCGCGACACAGGCGGCCCTATGACTCTGAGACCAACAGTCTGCACAACACGTCTGGGGAACACTACTCTATAAATTAACCGTTTCCCCAGGTAAAACGTTTCACCCAAGGTAAAGGACACTTGGGGAGGAGGCCAGTTGCCTTGGACATCTAAGCCGCAGTATTCTACGCACCAGGTAAGAACGGGCAGGCCTTGCTGGGGAAGGCGGTCCATTCGAGTAACTGGGAGGCACCTGAAGATATCTCACTATCCCTTCAAGGTCCCCTAACTTGTGTCCATCGTTCCTGTGCCTTGAATAAGACACACTTACGTGACCTGAGGGGCAGGCAAGTGGAATTCTGGGGTGGACAGGGAGAAAGTTTTTAACACTGAACACAAATACTGAAACTGGTTCGAGGGGCTGGGAGGACGGACGCGCGGAGGACCACGTCGCCGTGTGGGAGAAAGCGCCCACAGCCACCTCCCGATGCCGGGCCGTCAAGTCTGGGGTTTGCTTCTGGCAAGTCTAAAAGGTCGGAGGAGTTGTTTAGAAGAGGCTTCAGTGCTCTGTGCTACCTGGAGACCTTCCCATCGCTCCATTTTAATAAACTTAAGCCAGCGGGAACACACGCCCGATCTGCAGTCAGTGCTTACTGGGAAGACTCCGAGGGTGGATGAGGGGAACGAGACGCGGGCGTCGGAGTGGGCGTCGGAGGTGGGGACGCGTGGCCTCGGGGAAGTTCTGACGAGTTTTAGGTTTTGAATAGGTCGGCTCTAGTTTTGACTTTAACACTTTGGATGTGGGTTATTTCTCTGAAAGGGGTTTAAGGCAGTGGGGTACATGCTAAATTCCGGTGAATAACCCACTTCTGGGCATTAGATCCCTGTCGCCACCTTCCACGTGAGAGTGGGCGTCTCCACTTGGACACTGAGGAGCAAGAAGCTTTCTGAAGGACAAAGTGCTCTCTGCAAAACCTCCCTTGAATGCAAAGAATATACACAGTGCTCCCAAATTCAAGGTATTAAAACCCACCAAGACTCTGGGGTTTTAGCTGATCTCATATTCTGTCCAAACTCACCTACTGGGGGAAGAGGGGCCACAAGCCAAGAGTGAGGGCTGGAGTGTTATTCTTACAGGGCGCTGGAGGGCAGCGGTGGGCAAGCAAGCTGAAGATGGTGATGGGGCCGCCAGCGATGTCCGGATTCCCCGCTACCCACCATCCCAGACTCAGGAGCAGGAATAGGAGGGGACCAGGCATGGCAGAGGCGAGGACACGGACTCCTGTGGCTCCACCTGGCTAGCCTCCATTTATTCCCCAGTTATACCTTAAGATTGAGTTCACACCCTCAGCCGTGACTGACAAAATGAGTTTCTCCCTGTCTCCCTACCTCCTGCCACACCAGTGTTTCTGGCAGACGAGCCTGCCCTCTTGTTCTAGAAGCAACTGCGTCTGGAGTGCCTGTCTCACTTCTGGGATCCTCCTTCTGAAACGAGCTCGCTGTGTTCGCTGCATGAACCTGAACCTCGCTGAGGACAAATGAGACTTACGGGTTAGGACTCTTCAAATAATTTAGAAATGTTCGCCTATCAGAATAGATGTATGCCCTTAAAGTGTGCGAAGGAACTCTGCCGTGTAGACAAACGAGTGGATGTGGATTTGGTTTACATTCTGAGTCCAGTCCCTCCCTGAGACATTGTCCCCACGTTGCATGTACTCTACGAAGTGATTCTGTTTTCAGGGACTCTTAAAAAATGGCCTTCGAGGCTTTCTTCCTTTTTCTTCCTTTTGATTAATTCTAAGTACAAATCCACATCAATACTTCCTTCCATTGTACCCAGCTGAATTCCCACAATTCCTCAAACATCTGAACGTGACTTCAAATGCGAGAGAGTGGGGGGAAGCCTGAAATTAGCTATTCACGGCCAATACGCAGAAAATTGGTGAACTAGGTGTCAAAAGCGAAGGGAGAGCCGCATCCGCACACACGAGCTTGCATGCTACTAAACGCGTGCTTTCTGAGCGCAGCCCGGGAACGATTTAAACGGAAACCAACCGACTTCTCCTCCCTGGATGAGCACAAAGTAGAGGGTCTGCCATCACCGCTGCAGCTGGAATTCTGGGCATCAAAGAAGACATAATAAATGATGAACGCTCCTCACTGCCCCCAAAACACCACCTGTCCCGGTCAAAGGCAAATGCAAAGTTACACAATTAAACAAGCATCACTTATCCAGGAATGCCGAAGAATCGAGAGCTTCTGCCACAGCAGATATTCTCAACATCTAGAGGTTCTCAGCTCTGGTTCACATGCCAGGGTTTACGGCTCAGTGATGTCATGCGGCTTAACGATTGTTAGTACTTTTCAGTTTTCCCATCTCTCGTATTATTTGTAATTACGTACTAACCCTCGTGACGGACCGTCTATAACCTCCTTGTTTGGACTTTCAGTATCCCAGGCCCTCTTAGCGAACTCCAACTCCATCGTGGCAAAATCTCCCATCTTCCTTAAGGGCAGGGAGGCGAGAGGAGCCTGGGTCACCCCCTCCCCGCCGACAGCCATTCTCCACAGAACGCAAACATCCTGCAGCCATCTTTACGGCCTCTCGGGCTCTTGGAAATATACTCTGAAACGATCAGAGCCGAGAAACTGGATGGGGAGGTGACTGCGTGAACATGACGAGTGATGGCCTGACGTGGCGATCAGTCGAGCAGTCCCCCTTTGGGGACCGAGTGAGTCCCCAGTGTCAGCCCGGTGACTTCGCCCCTTCTCGTGACCGGCGTGGCCGTCCGACCTCTTCCCTGAGCCCATCCACACACCGTCCCTGGGGTTCTCTGCTCCAGGATCTTCCCCTACATGCTGCCGCGTTAGATGGAGGTTATTTGGTTCTGCGGCCGTTAACTTTCTTGATTACTTAAGTCAATTTCACATCGATTTCACTGTGGTCAACAGTTTTAGTTCTTTCGCTTGCTAGAGGTATTAAGTTTTAACTAAATCATAAGCGCACTTATACCGTTTTAACGTAAAAACCAGATGAAAATACACGGCTATCTGTAGGACCTAGAGGTTGACGTCATCTTGCACTGTAACAAAATGCTGACAGCTACGTGTTTGGAATGTTCTAGAGAAGAATGTAATTCTGGGCAGAAGCGGTACTAAATAACTCCTGCAGTAACTTCCAGCTCTAAACTATAATACTTATTATAAACTATAATACTGTAATACTGATCCATTACAGAGAAACAATTAGGGTGAAACGTTGCAAACTAGTCACTAGAACCCTGGCAAGCGGTCTGGGGCTGTCGGAGAACACCGCGGCTCTTTCCCAGAATGCCAGCACGACCCGGACTGCAAGACGCAACGGTGTGCCGCTTGCTTCTGTCCCCAGAGTGGACAAAAACTTAAATACGTAACAGAACTGGAGAAAGTCCAAAGGAAGTCAAGGCCAAGAGCAACACGGAGGAAGACAGGGCCTCACACAGAGAGGCTTTTTCAGCCTGGAATGAGGAAGGCTTATGTGAAGCAGAAGTGTCTGCCTTCCTTAACAGGGACAGGGGTGAAACCCTGACCGGCCAGTTTCAGAAAGATCAGGTGGGGATGAGTTACTCTTTTGAAACCTGAAAATATATCTTAAGTGTATATATATATGTGTATATATATATATATATATATAAGTGTATCTTAATGTAATATAATTAAGATAAATTCAAAGAAATACTATTTTGCACAGCTAAGAAAATTACTGTAAGAAAAAAGGAAGCAAACATAAGTACAGGAAGATCTGTGACAGTATCTGCAGCAGGTCGTGAAACTTAAATTAAATGTCTCCAGTTTAACCTTCTGAAACCCCCAAACGCCTCCTTGACAAACCTGTGGGCCTACCCCGCTCTCCCCAACGCTCCTCGGCTGGCTGGTCCTGTCCTTCCTCTCTCTCCCTCTTCTGCCTCCCACCCCTGAACCTGGAGCATTCTGACACGAATGTTCAGGAAAGCGCGGGCTCTAGACTGTGTCCTAAAAATGACAAACGAGAGATGTGGAAGACTGTGAATTTAAGCAGGTGTGAAAGCGGAACCCACTTAACACACACGTCGCACACTGTACCCACGGCAACGAAGTAACGAAAGGGCTCATCTTTAGCGCTAGATCTCTTTAGAGATTCTTCTCAATGTGGATATCTTACGCTAACATTCTAAGGATGTTTACTAGTTGAGAAACAGTAGCTTTATTCTATCATGCACTAGGAGAAAAAAAAAAGCCCCACTATAATAGAAAAAAAGAAAAATAAAGACACTAAATTAAGCGATATTTTTAAAAAGCTTCGCAGCAACCCGTTTGAATTTAGCCATGCAAATGTACTATACTAACCCTGCCAGATCTTCTGCTCAGGGACTGTGATCCATATAACCCTCCATCATAACCATTTGTCTGTTTCAATGAAAAAAGGAAAACCGACATCAGCATACAAAGCAAGACACAGGTACAGAACAGCAAGGAAGAATCAGCCAGGCACACACTGAGCTTTCTTAGTGGAGCGGATGAATGCCAGCCCAGGACAGCAGAACTCCTAGCCCGCCCCTCAAATGCCTCGTGCATGCCCATGGCTCACCACAACCCAGGGCGAAGTCACCAGTTAGCCTAGCATTGCATTCAGAAGATGCAGAAAGAGCTTCTATTCAGTCGATAATTAAATGTAAAAGTTCATCCTGGAAGAACAGTGGGAGGTAATCCTCTATGCTTGTGGTTCGTTCATCTAGTCTTCCTACTTTATTTTTCAAAATGAACTCTGAGGGCCTGGTTCACAATTTCATAATCTGTCCTCCGAGAAGGAGCAAGCTCGGTGGATGCCCGTCTCTCCGCTCCCAGCCCGAGCTCCCTGGACCCCAAGCACGGTCCTCATTCATCTCTAAGGAAATTCCTGCTGATTAAGAAAGAGCTGTCAAGTGACAATGGCAAAACCAGCTCTCGTGATGGAAGGAGGAGGGGCAGTCCCCACGACCGGTAAAGATGGGCGATGCCAGGGCTCCTGGACGGGAGTCCAGATGCGACCTGGAACAAGTCACTTCATCCACTGGAACCCCCACTTCCTCGGCTGTGACATGGGCAAGGCCATCGTGAGGATTAAATGGGGTGGGGGGACTGTTTGGCACCCATAACATCAATGTGGAATTCATGAATTTCCAGACAGATTATAAATCCAGGTGCATGACATCTGGACTGTGAAAGTATATATTCACTACACCTCAAAAAACAAACCAGCTTGAAGTTTCTAAGTTAAACAAGAGTATGTCGAAATCTCTCGGCATTCAATTTCAAAACTCTACAAGGGACATTAAAACATTTTTGAAACAAACTTAACAGCCAGAAAACCTCTGGAGACCGGCAGGAATTCTTGATTGACAAGATTTGACATGGAAACACCTGTTAAGGACCTGTTTGTATATTTCAGACTCAGCTATAGTCTCTCGATATCTGTTTGAAAACTAGTTTCTGGAAAAAATATAATAAGGCTAACATCAATCAATATTAGATGACTTTTACTTTACTAATAAATGAGGAATAAAGATGTGTCACAATTTCACAATCCCTCCGGATTGCGAAATACAAATTTCACATATATAAATATAAGTTTCACAATATAAACCCTCCGATTCCCACGGCAGCTTATCAAGCACAGCCTGCTGTCTACTTGGACTCATTCTCCAGCCTGACGGGCGGCATGGAGCAGAGGGTGGGTACAGGCTGGGAGAGGGAACACCTGTCATCTGTTACCCTTTCTCTCCTGGCCTGCCACGAAAAACTCAGGAACAACTCGTATGTGGAAGGCCTTGGGGAACAGCACCCCCTTCTGCGGGAATGGAACTCTCCCGTGGGAAATACATTCCTGGACCGTGTTCCCCAACCTACAGG
>NW_024342466.1:2537672-2546124 GCF_902729225.1 Pteropus medius | reverse complement strand
CAGAACGGAGGAGCTGCTGGGGCGACAGCGCCACCGGAATGTCCTCGTCGGCACCGTCACCGTCACCGAGGCGGTGCCGGGCACGGCAGAGGGCACTTCCTGCGTGAGTGACCACGTGTCCCGCCGTCTGCAGCAGCCGCCTCCTCCCGTGGCTGAGGCGACACTGGGCTGGACCCAGGCGGGGTGGGCCCAGCCTCGGCCCCTCCAGGTCTCCTGCCTGCTAGGTGGGGGACAGCACCCCACCAGCAGGCTCCGCGGACAAGGGTGCCAGGCAGATGGACTTATCACCTTAAAGGCGAAAACGTATTTTAAAACAGGACTTGGCTATGTAAGTTTGAAACTGCTGGAAGGAGTGCGTAAAGCAGAAAACGCTCTCAGGACAGTTCGTGGAGTGGGGACGTGCGCGACCTGCCCTCGTGGCCACAGTAGGAACCGCCCTGATGCTGAGCGGGCTCCTTCTCTCTAGACATTTTCTTCTCTCTAGTGCAGCCCCCGGGCACAGGCTGCGCAGAGCACAGGCACACGGGCTCTCCCGGAGACCCCGAATCCAGAGCCGAGGCCTTCGGAGCGTCGCCGGAACTGGGGTCCCCCTCAAAGGGCACTTTCTGGCTAGAGAGCCGGGTCGTATGTTTAATTCGAATGGACAGAGATTAGAAAATCATGGGTTTTCTATTAGATAAAGTGACTTTAAATCTCGTCTCTAAGAGAAAATGCAGACTTGGGGAATTCTCGATCTGAGCTGAATCCCCTGAACGCGAGACACTCTTTCTCCACCACGGGTGCAAAGCCGGGGACACGGTGCATGGCACAGCCGGTGCTCAGAGCGCGTGCGTGCAAGCCCGGGTTCTGGGGCCCGGCCGGGAGGCTCTGGCGGGGGGGATCTCTCACTCCGGGGGTGCACCGCCCCCCGGCCCTCGGTCCCCAGGTAAAGACTGGTGTGTGGCCTGCGCGTCAATTAGGACAAGAGATGCATTTGGCTTTTTAGACAAACACCCATGAGATTAGTGGCAACACCGCTGGTTATCAGCTGTCACACAACACCATTAGGGACACACTGCAAGGCTGGCCAGCCGTCTCACCCAGGCGCAGGGGCCCCCCGTCTCCAGGTCCGGCTGCGACTGGCAGAGAAATCGGGAAGAGAAAACGACAGAAAAGAGCATTTCCGAGAAACAGTTAAAAACTAAGTAAAACACGACAAAAACAGAAAACAGGTGACGCCGGAAAAGCTGATGAATTTCATTTCTGACGTGACTTCTAGGATCTGCGCCTTTGCAAGAGGAAACACAGTAGAGTGGGAGCTGCCATGAGATCCCGCAGCATTAAATAAAACTTCCATGGCAAACGTTGCTACGGTTCCTAGACTCCAAAGCAGCTTGAGAAAGTTTCTTTCCTCCTCTACGAAACACATTCTGTTTATGTCAGGCAAAAGGTGAACTACTGCATCGCTCTCGAGTCTTCAGAAAGAAAGAGGAAAAACTTCTGATACCCACGGCCTAGATTTTCTGAGAATACACGGGAAGAAAGTAAAATTTCCCCTGTTCCTTGAGGACTGTACCATCACTCACGTGAATGATGGAGGCCTGTGTTTCCAGAAAGGCGAGAAATAAAAAGTATTAACCTTTCTCGGAACTCCACAAACTAGAAATTTCAGAATATTAAAAACAGCACAAACGGGCCCTTCACAGGAGACTCCTCTCGGCTGGGCTGCCGGGTCCCCTCGCCCTGCCCACCGATTGGAGCTTCGGGCCCCTGAGGGGGTGGGGACCAATGTTGTCACAAAGAACAGTGGCCCCCAGCAGCCCTCTGAGCTGCTCTGGACTTGTCTGCACCTACAGCAACGAGGTTGGACTCTCATGTCCAGGGTCCAGGTCCTTGAGGTCTGTGAACTGTACGGCTGTTCTTCAGGTCAAGGCCATCAAGGGAGAGACCAGGGCAGCAGCAAACCGCGGGGCTGACCACGAAACCCCCCACCGCGGACTCCCTCTTCCTCCCCGGGCTCTTATTTGGCATCCCAGCCGTGGAACCTTCTGTAACATTTAACATTTGAAAACAAATGTGCTCCATGTCTTGGCAAAGAACGGTGTCCAGCGAAGAAATTTAACTCATTTCCGGTTAAAACCATTGAAAATAAAATGAATGCTATAAGCCCATGACCACTCACTAACAGTGCAACAGCTCTGAAGTCTCTGGGGTCAGAAAACCCCCTGAGAATCTTAAGAAAGTGACGAATTCTTTTCCCGGAGAAACGCAAGTGTAAAATCTTGCATACGATTTGGGGAGGATCATAGATCTGAAAATGGTGTTTTGATAGAGAGATGTGGGTTCTGTCCCCAATTTCTCTCCTATTCTCTCGGCCCCGTAATAACCAGGTTTTGCTCTCATCACGCCCCCTGAACGTTCCCTGGTCCGCCACGGTGCGAAGGCCACTGGTCCGTCCATCCTTAGCCCTACGCTCCCTTGCTCACTCCCCTCCTCCTGGGAACGGTACCCCTTTCGCTCGGTGCTCAACCCTCTCCCGAGCCTGCACCGCGGCTCAGATTCCTGTGCCTCGTCCGCTGATGCTCAAACTGAGTTTCCGGCTCACGTTGTGGTCACACAAACCCTACTGCTCCTCGTGGGACTCTGAGAGGAGGTGACGACTGTGGGGCTAAGGAGCGAGTGTCAAATAGCGAGGAGTCTCTCTAACTGACTTCGCATTTGAGCTGGAACTTTCTGGCAAAATCACTGTGGTACAAGGGTGTGATGACAGTGTCCCCACAGCACGACTGATCGCCTTCACAGCTGGTTGTTATAACGGCCAAGTTAAGCGCACATTTAGTGCCTACCCGAGAAGTCTAGGAGTGGTTATGATTGAATCATTATGATGATTAAAAACGAGCCTGCCACTCTACATGGTCCTTAAGGAAAACGTGGTGGCTGCATCGAGAACTGATGATCACTAGGAGCGAGATGCGGTTTTAGCCCCGGGGTAGACTGACATGCTCAGGTGAATTTACTGGCCCGAAAACACACTTTCTCTACTTCCCAAAGCACGCGATTTTTTCACGTATAATTATGAAGGTTTTGGGAATGTTTAAAGAAAAACATGTATTTGTGTTTCTCGGCCATTCAGCCGACAGTGATGTAGCGATGTCACCAAGTCGAAGCAAGGAACATTTATTTCCTGAAGGTGAGCAGACAAGGGCCTGGTGGGTCTGATCTGTTCCAACTGGCCACCAGGTAGCCAAGAGCAGCTCTCGAAACATCCCCGAATAATAACTACTTTAAGTTACTTCACCCGAGATTCTAATTAGATAGGTGCCCGTGTATGCAAACAAGCTATGATCGACACACTGTGCCTTCACACTCCCCCTCACCCCACCAGCACCCCGAGACAACTTGATGTGGCAGTTAGTGACGTGGACAAATACGTAAAACCATCACGACCCCCACTCGGGAGAGACAGGCGGGGGCGCCCACCCCCGTGCACGATCTCGCCACGTCAGCGAGCAGCTGTCCCACCGTCTGACGGGGTCTTAAACAAGCACCGGTGAGATGCCGACCACAAGCCTCACGGGACAATGGGGAAGGCGTGTGGGAGCAGGGACGCCGGGCGGCCAGCTCCTGCCGGGCGCCGGCCCTCGCAGACTCGGTCGCCAGGGTACTGACCCTCAGACTTCCACGGCTGCCCACGGAAGCGCGCTCATCTTCATCAGAGGCCTAGTGAGAGAGAATGAAAGAAGCATGAAGTGACACGGGACACATACAAAGAAGCCGATGCCCAGCTCCCGGCGGGACGCGGCTGACCCAAGCCCGCGGCGGTGGGCCGGTCGGGGCGTCCGAAAGTCCCGGAGGCCCCAGCCGAGGGCCCACCGCCGCGGGCTGCTCGCGCCTCCGTTTAAGGAGGGCTGTCCCCGGAAAACGCGGCTTTAACGTCGTTGAAGTGCTGTGGTTTACTTCGCTGGCCGCCTGCAGATACGCAGCCTCCACGCACGTGACCCTGCGAAGTATCCACAGGTGCCCGATGAAAACAAGCGCCAAAACGGTCAGGAATCTATCGATATTCAGAAACTTCTCAGACGCTCCCCCCTCATCAAAGTTAGGTCAAAAGGCTAAAAGCTGACTTCGTCTTTATTTAGGTAATCGCACCCATTTCAGTTACTGCCTTTAATAAACGCCGTTCAGACACAGACAGCTGAATGTGTGTGTGTGCAGCGCCCCCAGACCTCCAGCACCACGCATGCAAACCAGCCCCAGCCCGCGCGGGGCAGCGGTACTGACCGACGTGTTTCTCCGGGGTCCGCGCGAGTACCGCTCACTGTCTTCCTACCAAAGCGAAAGAGGACACAGCAGGACAAGGTTAGAGACGCGGGAGAAGCCTTAGGTGGTCGACGGTGTCACGACACCCCGTTCCTGGCACTAATGTCGAATACTTTCTCTGCCTCTGCTTAAAGCCTCCGATTAGACTGCTGGGGAGACACGTTTTCTCCCACGGGGGTAGGGGGCGTTCAAGCACACAGATAACTGGCGTTTGTCATTCTGGCTTTAAAAACGAGTGTGTTGGAGGAGAAGCTGAGTCTTCATTTTTTTTCTAACCTCTAAGGTCTGGTCTGTTTACATCCGATTTTTTTTTCTTACCCTCTTCTCTGCAGAAATCGGAAGATAAATCAGCTCGATGAAAGAGCCAGGAGGGACGTTGCCCTGTCCGCTGCGTTCTGGGGGCACACGGGTGCGCTCACTGGGGCATCTCTGGGGGCACACGGGTGCGCTCACTGGGGCGTCTCTGAGGGTGAGGCTCACCACGTCGTCGGCTCCTCACACTGTTTCTCAGTGGCACGGAAAATGTGCCTTTTAACTGTCTTAAGATTTGATAAACGTGCATTTGCCTGTGCCACACAAGCCTACAGTGCGGCTCACACTGAGCAAAGGCTGAAGGTGATCGCTGTTTAGATGGAGTATGCGCTGCTTCCAGAACAATTACTTTTACATTGTACGCAGGGAGCAAAGATGCTAGGGGGTAAATACACATGTCCTTAGATTATTTCCCATATGAGGGGCATTTAACAGGACATTCCCATACTGGCCGAGTTTTCAAGTGCTAATGGCATGTGATGATGTCCGGGAGGTAGGTGACAACGTGACAAGGACGGGAGGAGGTGGAGCACTCAGGTGACAAGGACAGGCAGAGGCTGAGCGCACCCAGGTGCATGAGTTAATGAGACGGGGAGGGAAGCCACGTTCTGGCGGGACCGTGGACAGCAAGCAGGACGCTCCCCCGTCTAGAGCCCCCCGCCATGGGGCACCGTCTCCTCCCGGGAGGGTCGTAGGGATGGCGTGTCATCGGGGGCGAGCCAGCTCTCGGATGACTTAGGAAGACAGAGGAGCTGTTGCAGGAAACGCTGAGCAGGTAACGGAATTCCCTCACCAAAGAACGTGGTTTCAGCGGGCACGGTGGATGGTGTGGCCGGGGCGGGGGGCGGGGACCCAACGGCGAAGGTGGATAAAGGTCGGAATGAGGGTGACCGGCCAGCTGCCTGCAATTGTGAATGAGGGAAATGCAGTCTAATGGGACCTCTGGGCTCCAAGCAGATCCTGACAAGACAGGCTGGTAACAGGAAGTTCTCATGCTGGGGACACAGGCCCGGCCTGACTGTCCCTAGTGGATAGCCCCGTGCCCCAGGAGGTCAGAGACCTCCACAAACTGCCGGCCTGGAGACTACAGCAGTCAGCGGCCACTGAGCAGACCCGGCCCGACGCCCGGCCAGGGCCACTAGGAGCGGGCGTCAGACGGGATGCGGACGGCCAGGCCAGGAGCGGAAGTCCCCGGAAGGAACCTCTCGGGATCCAATTACGGTGAAAACAGGAATCTGCCTATGTCATTAAGCTGCGTACGAATCAAATTATAAACCATGTAAGTTTCTTAAAAATCGTATTCGAGGCCTACCATCCATCGCTCGATGTCACCCCATTTTGTATCCAGCCCGTAATATTTCTAGAGACAGAAGGGAAAGAAAATGAGGCAAGAAGTGAGACGGTAGGTGCACAAGGAACTGTCCCGACGTGCGTTTCCGAGGTGCTGCCCAAGCCACACGGTGCGGGTGACACGCCAAGACAAAGCAGGAGCAACGTTCCGGGCTCTGCAGAGGCAGCGCCACCAAGCAGACCCTCCTGGGGACAGACCCTCCCCGGCAAGCCCAGGCAGCGGGGGACAAGGCGCGCCTGGAGGGGCAGCCCCCGCGGAGACCAGGAAGTTCACTGAGCCCAGCAGCGTCTGCAGCCCCGGGAGCAGGCGCCGTGGGGACAGACAGGGGCCGGAAGCTGTTCCAGCGTCTCTACGAAAGGAACCGGAGGACCTAGAAGAGCGGGGAGCAGCCGCGATCGCCCCTGGGTTTCTGGTGCCCTCGCTCCCGCTCCCCACTATCTACGCTAAATTTACGTCCGGGAGACTTGGCTGACTCTGGAGTCTGCACAGCCCCTGTCCTACAGGAGAGGCCCCTGCCAGGGAGAACATTATGTTGCGTGTTACGTTCTGCATTTGCTTTGGCTAACGCCTCCACGTTTCCGCCTGGCTTGTCTAGGTCACAACGGTCCCATTCGGAATTAGGAAAGCAGATTCCCAGTGGCTATGACCTGTCGCTAAATGGGAATTACCAAGCCAGGTGGGAACCAGGCGTAGCTCAAATAACTAACGGGGTTTTTACTTCGCTCTTCACTTTCCCAAGGAACAACCAACCAAACCTCCCCATTCCCTAACACAGACGGGATCCTCCTCCTTAGACAGCAAAACCTCATCATCGGAGGGAAAATCTTAGATGCTAGAAGGACAAGACGAGTTTTGAAACTGCTTTACCATGAGCGAAAGCATGCTGCTGCCATGCTTGGCGTCGCCTCCGTTGAATTTGAAGGGTGGCCAGATTTAAAATCTATGCTCTCTGATGGCCTCGCCCCTTCCTCTTAGGGATGATGATGGATGTGAGCGGAAGAAAAGTTGGAAGGGAGAATTTAACAAGGCTTTGAAAACGCAACCAATGCAGAACTGTGGTATCGAAAGCATATGAGCCAAATCTTTTTCTGTAAGTTACTTTCCTTAGACTATAAATGGAGAAGGGAAATAAATACTTCCCGGTCCTGTTTTAATATCAATTGGAGTGAAATGCAACAGCTTAAAGCTATTTTGCATTCAATTGATGCTATCCCCGCCCTCACTGTCAAATACCAGATATGCAAAATTTGATGCCATCGACTCTCCTTTAACTCATGGCTTAATTATAAAATAGAAAGAACATATGTTGGATAAAAGGCTGAGGTGCATATAAATTCACACACAAAAAAATTTAATTCCAAAAGAAGCCTCTATTATCAGTTTTTGTGTTTCCATGTTCTCCTTTTTGCCAATTGTATACTCATGCCGAGTGTCACACACTGCCTCTTCCGTGATACAAATAAGAACCAGTATTCAAAAATCTTCCGTCTGGTTCACGGGGGGCCTTAGCTGCTGCAACCCTAGCTACATTTCCACGTCACTCCATGGAGGGAGATCATCCTAACAAACAGTAAGTGCAGATAACTAGCGGTTCTGAGGTTAGCTCGCAGGCGGGCACAGCAAACTCCAGAAAGCACACAATATTTCAAATGTAAACTACTATGATTAGCCGGTGAGCCATGCAGGGGGAAGCGAGAGCCAGGCTAATGCAAAAGGTGCTTGACTTTCAGAAATAACTTTGATTCAGTAGATGAGAACTCATCACGCAAAACCACCAAATGGGCTGGGAGAGAAGGCTTGCTGCCTCCCATTCCTTGTCACAAATCTTAGTGACAAAGAAAGGCTTCCGGGACCTGGGACCCATCTTTAATAGGAAGATGTGTATCTGCTTTTTCACTGAGGACGAGTTTTACTTTGTATAATTACCATCCTGACAAAGTTCCAACAGTGTGTCCTTGGTAAGTTACTAAAAATAACAGTGCCGTAGTAAGAGATGAATGAATCAAAGTGGAAATGACCAGAGAAGAGTCTCTAATCTGACGATTATATCCTGCTCTGCCAGTCACAGAGAGGGTTCCTGGCTTTGCCAGCCTTGCTTTTCACCTGTCAAATCCTTGCGGAGGCTCTGTAAGGCCGAGCTGGCTCTAGCTTCGACGTGCATTTCAATACTCGGCTCCTACAAAAATTAAGAAAGTACTAAGAAATTCCGGCGCCTCCTTAACTGATTTCTTTTTTTAAAATTAAATTTACTGGGGTGACACTGGTTAATCAAATAGGTCTCAAACTGTGCGATTCGGTAATACATCGTCTGTATGTTGCATTGGGTATTAACTGATTTCTTTATACTTTTCAAGATAGTAGTTATGCAGATGCAGGGGGTGGGAAGGGAAGGTAGTTTAGGACTGTAGCTAATGAAGGCATTCAGGGAGAGAATTTTAAATTTACTGGTCGTGTGTTTAAAGGGCCTGCATGGTCTAACCTCTGAAATTA
>NW_024342466.1:2505472-2536958 GCF_902729225.1 Pteropus medius | reverse complement strand
TTTTTTTTTTTAACAGCATGTAATAATCTCTTAATGTGCGCTAATTTGCGTTGGTATTTTTTAAGTTTTCCAACCAAATTATACGGAGAAATCATCTTTCCTTTCAATATCTGATTTTGAAAGGTTTCCAAAATTCTGAAACATGATTTAATTTTGTCTTCGAATTTGTTTTTTTTTTTCTCAAAGAAACAATTTTCTAATTTCCTGAGAAAAACGGAGATAAAAGCATTCGGAATAGAGAAGTGTGTCTGAGGGACAGTGGCTTCGGGTGGAGGTTGAACTGGGGACTGAAATCAGCGTCTATGTTCACATCGATTCGCAGACACAACCGCAGAAGCGGCCGGAAGCACGTCCACGTCTTTTCAGTGACAGGCGTTATTTCTGAAAGGCGGCCAGGCGCTTGCAAGGAAAAGATTAGTCCGTGCAAATAAGGAAACGAAGAAGGAAGAGCCTACCTTTTGAACCTGATAGATCTGCAGAGAAGGACAGAAGGAAGAGAAATAGAACATCCAATTAAAGAAGCAGAAACAGGAGGGAGAAAGGTTCTGCACGTACCTGGACAGGAGCGAACGCCGCACTGAACGACAGGCTGCGAACCGGCGAACTACGAATGGAGAAACTTTTAAAACCTCGTCGAAAGCATCAGTCATTGTGCCCCTTATCCGCCATTCTCTCCCAGCTCCCTGGGAGCGGCACGGGCACAGCGCCCGCATCTCTGCGGGGAACCTGCTGCCACGCGAAGGCAGAGACTGTACGACCTGTCACCATAAATGGGGGAAAGTAGTTCATCTTCGATTCAGAATTTCTTCTCACACTGACAAAAAGTGTAACAGAAAAGAACAGAAACTTAATTGGAAAGTCGGCTTCGCACACAGAGAAGAAAGACGCTTTCGCGCTCCGTCTCCTGCAGAGACAAACCCAGGAGGGTTCCAGCTGAACAGCGTGGTCACGAGAACACGACTGAAACGCATTTTTAAAAAGCTTGTGAGACATCGGTTTGCCTCGGAGAGGTCCCCGACGTTTGCAGGAATCGGGAGGTGAGGCTGAGACGGCCGCCTCGTTCATCTGCTCACTCGTTCATTCACTTGTCTAAGCACTTGCTGAGTCAGGCGCTGTTCCAGGCACAGCCAGCGCCGTCACATCGGGAACGTGGCGTCCCTGGTCTGGCCTGGTGGGCGCAGGTGCACGTACTCAACACCGCGGCTGCATGCGCCCTGATCATCCCGTCACCTGGCTTGGCATTCGTCCCGTCAGCGTAGGGTCTCGGACGAAGTAAAAGGTTCGTTTGAATTTCCCAAAGAATTCCTACCCTTCTCCCTGGATGGATCCGTACAACCCGTTTAAACGGCCCGCAAAGCACACAGTCGGTTCTTGCCATCTGCGCCGGTGACAAGAAGCGTGGGCTGCCAGGGATCAGCTGGCAGCCTGCCCACGGGCCCCGTCGTCAGGGTCTGAGGGGCTGGGGGACGGGGCGCCCTCCTCAGACACCGCCCTGTTCACCTGTCCTCTCTGGGTACTCTCCGCGTCCCCTTGCAGGGTCCCAGGCACGAGTGTGGCTTCAACCACAACCCACCTGCGAAAACCCCCGAACGGTGTCACCAGCTTCCTGGTCGCTTGAGCCCCCAGGGACGGTCACTGCTCCTCCCAGGCGCTGTCCACCCTCGGCGGGCATGACCTCCTCAGAAACCCCGGCCCTGCTCGGAAGCAGCCGAGGGGAGGTGGGCGGCTCGCCCCCAGAGGCGGCGCAGGCCCCTTTCTCAACCTTCACACCTAAGTATCAGGCTTCCTAGGTCAACGCTGGGCATCCAAAGCACACTCCTTTCCGCTTCGTGCTCAGTGAAAACGTCAGTGCCCCCCGCTACTGGACTGCAGGCCCTCGAGCTGGGCAGTGTAGCCGGTTCCAGCAGGGCCAGCGACGCGGGGCCCAGCGGAGGCCGAGTGCGCTGAGCACCCCCCGTCCTGGAGCCCAGCCCCCAAACCGAGGCTTCGGCCACGGCAGCCTGTCTCACTCCTGCCTCCGGATGCAGACACAGGCGCTCGCGCACACGGGCACACATGGGCGTGCGCACACACACACGCGCGCGCACACACACACACGCACACACTCCCCCGGCCCCCGACTCGGGTCAAACAGCAGGTGGATGGGCAGCTGCTGCTTCCACGTTCTCTCAGTTGCTCTGAGTCCGGCTGACAAAACTGCCTCTTTTGTGTCGATCCTGCGCCTCGAGCTTAGCCCCCAGGGGAGAAACCTGTTTTTCAAGGTTGGCTTCCGCCTGTGGCCTGTGAACGGGCTGGGGTCATCCGGGGTCATCCGGCTCCTTCCATTCCCGTCCTCTGCTGCGAGAGCCGGGCATGCTCCCCGCCCGCCGCTGCCCCCGGGGACATCCGGACCCCGCCCGTTTCTTCGTGTTCACCGTTGTGTACACATTTGGTTTTGAGGGAGATGTGTACGAGGCAGACCACAAGTTCTGCAGCTTTTCAGATCTAGGTTTAAATCTCGGCTCGGCCCTGTCCTCAGGTGTGGGTAAGGCTGTCTGTCGCTCTGAGGTCTGACCTTCCCACCTGTAATAACACTGGGAAACCCCGCTCCCAGACTGTAAGTGACAGTACCCAGGCCCAGCGCTGCCACAGGTCAGAGGCTCCAGGATGTCCCTGCCACGCTCTCTGCCCCACCCCGGTCCCCTTGGACCAGTAATAAAGGACACTTCTGTTTGATTTAAAACCTTTCAAACCCCCTTTTTGAAGAAGCAGACAAAAAACTTTAAATACACCGTTCTCATGTTTCAAAGACCCGAAGTTAATGACAGCGAACCTGCCATCTGTGTAAGTCAGCACTGCTCCTGGGCTCATCGGGTCACTATAAACCCGAGGACAAGCCAGGGCCTCCACCTCCACCTGTCACCCCCGCTCCCTGTGCTGCCACCTCCCCGTGATGTCACCTCCCCTGTCACCTCCCCACGACGTCACCTCCCATCACCTCCCACGACAGCTTCTGGCCCTTCTGGCTTTTCCACCTGCTGCACCGACCAGTTCGGCCCTCAGCTTCCTCCCGAGCACACACCGGGTTGTCACCGCACACCTGGATCACTCGTGGCCCCTGAGGCGTGTGCCCCGGCAGACGAATGACGCACACAGGACAGATTAAGCAGGTGCTTCCTCACGGCGAAGCCATGCTCTGCTCTGTCCTCTCCCAATGCTGACCCACGGCTGGCGGCGGATGGTCTGCGTGTGACAACAGTCCCTGCAACCTGAATCACGGCAAGACCTTTGACCCCTGTGAACCACTTCAGTGACTACAATGAAAGCGAAGCATACCATTAAAATAAAGAATTTCAAAATTCTAACGTCATCGACTAACCAAACGACATTTGTGTGTACGACCGTGAAAGGCGATGGTGGCGTTTGTGACTGGATTTCCCAGGTTTTCGTCAGATTTTCTACGCAAAGCCTCCGATCCGTAGCAGGCGCCACACACCCGAGGGCGGGCCGCGCGGAGCAGGGCCACGCTCAGCAGGAGCTGGGCCCTGCAGACTCTCAGCCAGGGGCTCAGTGACACCACCCGCTGCCCTGAAGCCTGAATGGGCTACCTCCTCGGGGCCCCTGGTCCCCGTAGGCTCAGCGGGGCTGCCGCGAGGGGCGGAGAGACGCCCCGAGGTCTCATCCCGGTGTCTGACCCCCATGTTACACGACCGAAATTCAATGGCCAAGACGTACAGGTTCCCATCATCGGGCAGCAGCTGTACTTGTGCCGCTGGGCACACTGTAACTGACACGCAGGCCGACGCCCACGCCGTGGATTCCGTGAGACAGACGAAGACCCCCGACTGAGGGAGAAACGGGGCGCACTGCTGAGAGGAGGCTGTTCAAACAGGTGGTTCTGTGGCCTCGTCCCTCGCCACCTTTATTTTCTAAATCAAGAACTTTTGCCAAAGAACTCTGCAATTACCAGCTTACATCCTCAAGCGTGTATTTAAGTCAATTCTGTCCATAATTAAGGACAGAATATGTTTTACCTAAACATATAATTTGGAACGTAAATATACAGGCACATATTACGTCATTTATTTTGCCTTGACTTTGTAGAGACTTTACACGTGTATTCTTGGTGAAAGTAACTTTCTCTTAAAGGAGGGAAGTTATAAGCCGTCACTAACACCACTGTGAAACCCTAGGGCAGGCCCTCGTAGGGCAGGTCCCCACTGCCATCTCTCCCGAGTCTGCTGGCTCAGCTCCCGCAGAGCTAAGGGGACGGCCACCGGCCCCTGGAGATTACAAACAGGAGGAGGGGAGTTTCGGTGCTGAAACTCAATCAGCTGTGGCGAAACTTGGCAGAGAGACAAAAATTTGAGAAAATTCTTGTAACAACTCTTTCGAGACCCGAATATTAAAACACTGGGGACGGCTGAGGACCAGGGGAAGCCGATTAGAACCGGCTGCTAATCGCTGAGGGCGGGGGGCTCCTGGTGCTGGAGAATGAAGCAGCTGCCTCCCCAGACGGTCATGCACCCTGAGAAACTGGGCCACCGCCCCTGTGTGAGCACCCTGAAGCCCCCTGTGTGAGCACCCTAATGCCCCATGGCCATTCTGGCTTCTGAAGCGAGGGGAGGGGTCTCGCAGTGCCCTGTTCGCAGTGGGCCTGCGAGTATCTACTGAATGATCAGAAATATTCAAAACAGACTCTGACGCCAGGCAGCCTGGAAAAAAACAACTTATCACTTAAAATATCTATTATTAACAACGAGTTTAGGCCAAAAGAACTATTCTCTGAGGTGGCCTTCGAGAACAGTGATTTATACCGGAGTCTGATTGTGCAGAAGCTGCTTGCTGTCTGGATGGCTCTTAAAGCGCAGGTGACGTTGTCTCGGATAGGCACGTGACAAAGTCTACAAAACAAGATCGGTTCCTTCCCTCCACGTCCTAGCCTAAATACTTGTCCTTGCATTTGAAAATGCTCCTTTGAATGATCTCCAATATTCACTCCTGTCGGGTTCGTACCCCAAGTTTACGGACGGGTATTGATGAGGTTCCAGTCCGCGCCCTTGACCGAGATGATTGGTGGTGGGGGGAGGTGCTTCCTGTTACTCATCAGGCCTCAGGAAGTTTCGAAGCCCAAATACTCAACATGAACATTTTTCAATGATAAATGCAATTCTAGGGGGGAAGGCGCCGAGAAAATGCTAAACCCCGCGCTTCTTCCAGGAAACGGAGAGAGAAAAGCACAAAAAGTACAAAAAGTAGCACCTTAACTCTGGAGGCAAAATGTCACAGAACCCAGCGCTCGCTGACACTGTGTCTGTGCCTCCCACAGTGAGGGGGACCGGGGACCTGCTTCCCAACGCTTGCTTCGTCTCTGTTCACATGGAAACACAGGACGAGTCACACCGAAAGTGCCGTCACCTCCCAGCGACTGTGGGAGTGGCGTGTGGCATACCAGGAGCCGTGCCCGCCCACCCGGCCCCACAGCCACGGCGGCCACCTCGTGGCCCTGCCCCCTCGTCACTGGGACGGTGGTATGACTGTCCTGGCTTGGGTTTCTGGTGATCTTCAAATCATGAGGAGGGGTTCCTCCCCCCAAGTCCCCCTCCCCAGGCTCGCACACTTCCACAGGGAGTGGCCAACCCTGCAGGCAGAGAATGCCTGTGAGTGACCGGGCTGGTGGCTGGGCCCTCGCCCTACAGGGCAGGTGACGGGAAGAATGGGGTACAGTCCGCGATGGTTTAAAGAGAAACTGGAAATCCAGATTTTTGTCTGAAATCTCACAAGTGTTAAAACACTGGCCCAGCTTTTCCACGGTGGCTCCGTGACCCAAACGCAACCACACAGCCAGCCCCGGGGGAGGCGGCTGGCGGCCTCTCCAGCCAAGTGAGTTCAAATCTTCTGAACGAGAAAAGCCTTCGGTGGGGCCTGGCGTGGACGCCCTCGCTGGGTGCGGCCCACAGGAGACCTGCGTCCCGTGGAGAGGGACTCATTCGCCAGACGTCAAGGTCACGGAAAAACCCACGGCTCTAACTGCCACTTAAAGCTTGGCTGCCTCAGGGTTTCTGAGGCACAGGTTTCTGAGACACGCCTCCCGCTCAAGATTACGAAAATAAGCAGCGAGCACCCTTAATAGGTGTGTAAACACAGCACCCCGCCTCCCAGGGGCCAGGCGCCCCGGCCACGTCAACCAGGGCGCTGATTCACGTGTGGGTTCCTGGCTTCGTGAAGCCTGTTAAAAGGCATAAAAACTGCAGGGGAAACGCTTTTACACCCAACGGTTTGGTTCGTTAAAAAAAATAATCCTCTGTTCACCGTTCTAATTCGGAGAGGGAGAATCTAGCTCACCAGTCAGACACCGAAGTTCGGGGCCAGGGGCTGGGAACGCCTGTGCGGGGCTGGCCTCGTGCGGGAGGCGCGTCTCCCGACCCCACAGGTCGGGCGTCTGGGACAGGCACGTCTGGCACGCGCCCTCCCTGGCCTGACCTTGAACGAAGGTCAGAGACACAAGCGGGGGCAACGCCAAGCCGACACCGCGCCTGGATCGGACACCAGGATGCCCGCCTCACCTCCTTCTGCTGCCGCTCCAGCTCCTTCATCCTGATGTCGCGGGCCTCGGCGCGGGCCGCGCGCTTCGCCGCCAGCCTGGCCTCCGCCTGGAACAGACCGGAGATGTCATTAGCAGACGGACCGGCGGCTCCTGTCGAGCGCGGGGCTGACAGGATACTGCTCACAGCAAACCTCGCTCCGAGCTTCGTGACGACATGGGGACGCACCGCGTCGCAGTGCAGAGGTACAGGGGTCGTCAGGCGTGGCAGCGGCAGTGGTGACAGGGTTGACGACCCCTGCCGTTCCCGGAGCCTCCCCTGAACGCCGGTGGCCCTGCCCGAGGGCTTCGCGTGCACTGAGCCATGTGGACTATCACCCCGCAGTCTACATGGGGACCGAAGGCACAGAGGGCAATGACTTGCCCGAGGCCATACAGCCCGCAGGCGGCAGGGCCGGGCAGGGCTGCAGGTCACTGCTCAGCCCCTCCCGTTCCAGGGCAGGGAGCGGAGGCCGCGACCGGCTCCCAGGTGCGTCCAAGGGCACGGGGCGGGCACCCTGCTGCCCTCGGCCGCCTTCGACACCTGCCGGGCCAGAAGTCCACCTCTTCCCAAGGTGAGGACCAGAGGGCTTGGGTCCAGCTGTCAGAACTGCCACATGAAAAAAACCTGCCTCCATGTAACTGTCCAGTCGTCACTGCTCAGCCCCATTTTGCTCAAGAGCATTTAAAACGGGCCAGACGACGCTGTCAGACCCGGCACCTGGATGCCATTTCCCGTTTCCCGAGCCGCACGCTCGTTCACG
This sequence comes from Pteropus medius, assembly GCF_902729225.1. Taxonomy (NCBI): domain Eukaryota; kingdom Metazoa; phylum Chordata; class Mammalia; order Chiroptera; family Pteropodidae; genus Pteropus; species Pteropus medius. The sequence continues at coordinate 2,529,632 of NW_024342466.1, read as the reverse complement.
AGTCCAGCTGATACAACGGCAAGCGGGGTGAGGAGCACAGGGGTGTCAGGTCCCAGGTGTTCCTTCCACTCAACACTTTTGGGGCTACACCAGTTCTGCAGACACATTTTTCAGACGTCTCACTGCTCCCTAGATAACCCTAAAACGGGACCATCAGAGACGCCAGCAGGCGGTGAGGTGGCTGAGTCCCTGGCTGTGCTGCGTCTCCCCGACGGCTGGGCGCCCCACACTGCAGGCTCATGACAGGACAGTGGGTCCTGGTGTCAGGGACGTCCACCTCCCCCACCCCATACTTGCATTAAATTACAAATTAACCTTCTTTCTAAGTTCTAACCTAAGTTGAAAACCGATCACCGTCACCTGTCAGAGGCTGGGGGCCAGGTCTGCATAAGGGATTTATTCTATAACTTGGCACCTTCATCCACCCAAGGACACGTCCTTTGAATCAGGGGGTGTCAAAAGTCACACCTGCACCAGAACTTTGATTTCTTGTGGCCACTTTCAATTTGTAAACCGTGTTATATTATGTGAAGGGCAAAGCAGGAGAGGAGGAGACGGTCCCTCAGACTGACATCGGTGACGCTGACCAGCCAGCAAGAGGCCGGGCTTCAGGCCCAGGGCCGCCGCCTCCCCAGACAGCCTGCTGGCTCAGTCTACACCGGCGCAGACCAGGCAGCCGCACCCATCAGCCCATCAGCTGGCGGGGAGGAAGCTGGAGGCCGATGGGAAGAGGGGAGGGCGGGCACGGGGGAGGAGGAGGGAGTGAGGAGTGAGAGTATGAGGAAGAGAAAAGGGGCCGCCAGGGGGGCATGGGAGGGAGGGGTGCGGCAGGCAGAACCGAGGGTGGTCCCAGGGGGCCGGGCCCGGCGTGCGTCCTCCGTCCTCCGCCCGGGGTGAGCTCCGCTGCCAGTGTGAAGGATGACGCTCCCGCCACTGGGGGCTACTACATGGCAAAGGCAAATGCACGAATGCTGAAGGCCCCTCATCAGCTGACTCCCATTAACCACATGACAGCTCACTGGGTGGGCCCGACCTAATCAGACGAGTCCTTTAAGACCGAGGCTAGGAACCCTCCTGCTGGCCTGTGAGGGGGCCGCATGACCAGGCACACAGCCAGCCTCTCGGAGCCGAGCGCAGGCCCGGCTGACAGCCAGCAGGCACACGGGGCCTGAGTCCTGCCGCAGTGAGGAGGTGAGCTCTGCCCAGCGCCATGTGAGCTCGGGAGGGGGTCCCAGGTCTAGAAAGCGTGCAGAGCCCCGACGCCTTGCCTGCAGCCCTGAGGCCGAGCAGAGGACCGGTCTGACCCACGGAAACTCGGAGATGACAGACACGTGTCGTCTTAAGCTGCTGGATTCGTTATGCAGCAGAGACCGGTGACCGATACGGGGAGGGGAGGCCGACAAGACGCCTGCCTGCCCGTGTGGGTGTCTCTGCGACCCGAGGGGACGCTGAGCACCTGCCCCCCCACCCTTCCAGCCCGCCTGCCCAGCCCCCACCCACTCTGCTCTAGCTCAGCCTGGGACTGGGGCAAAGTTCTCTGAAGAAATGACCTATGCGAGCATGCGGTCACTGCTGCCCGAGGGGCCTCCCACCAGACAGGCAGGGCTGCAAAATAATGTCCCATCAGACCCCAACCACCCAGGAAAAGGCTCCTGTCATGCCTCCCGCCTCTGGTCCTCATGTCCAGCCCAAAATGTCCATCCTGTCCCTGAGGCCACCCCCTGATTTGAAGGACATGGGCTTGGGTTGATTAAGGAACCATGTGAGCAAAACCAAGTTATAGAATAAAGCCCTTATAAGGACTGAGCCAGCCAAGCTTGAAGACAGATCAACTAGTCCATCTTCCCCTTAGATTATAAGTTAGAAAGGAGATAAGTTTGTCATTCAGCACAACTCGATACCCTGTGACTCGCCGCCCCATGGGGCTCCTGCATCTCGCGATTCGCATGCAACTGGTACGGGACGCGAAGCGCTCACGACACGGGAGATGGTGACGACCATGCTTCTGGGCCTCTGGCTAAGTAAAGAAGGACACGGGGGTCAGCATTTAACCCGGCACGGAGCCCGCGCACAGCCAGCTTCGTGAGCATTAGCCTGTCACCAGCCTGAGACGCCTGCACAGCAAAACGACAGTTTTGACAAAATGACTCGCCCTAAAACACTGCCTTTGCCCAAAACACAGAACAGCCCGACACAGAGCATGAGAGATGAAAATCACTCACGTGACTGTTATGAACTCACCAGGGGAGATACTTGATATAATTGACTCGTTAAATGAACAAAAAACACAACACAGCGGTGGCCCGCCACGGTGACACGCAAACATGAAGTCGTCCCCTCCCGCACGTCGCATGAGGCCCCGACTGTTCTGGGGCCCGGCGGGCCAGCACTGCCATGGTGCAGGGCAAATCCATCACTACCCGACACTTCTGCAAACCGTGAACTCTCACACTTCAGGTCACAGCCACGTCGGAGCGTTTAAGAGTTTCCAAGCGCTCGCTTCTATGTAGCTCACGGGCACTGCACTCACTGGCCACCACCAGGCCAGGCCACCGCCCGGCCACCCTCACCCTTATCACAGCACTGCCCGAGGTAGCCAGGAAAGAACTTGAAAGTCCAGTTTGGGTCCCCGTGTCAAGGGATGCAGATGAAGCACTTGGTGACCATGAACAATGACTAGTGCCACGGTGGGGGCTGCTCTGGAGAATTCTGGGTGTTGGGAAGACTTCCTGGGGGACACGAACCCTATGCCAAACTCCGACGAGCAAGGAGGAGAAAACCCGGGCTCGGGACGGTGCGACAAGGGCACGTGGCAGGTGGGACGTCCCAAGGGCCCAGGGTCGAGGCCCAGCCCTCGGCTCCACCTGGAACTTCACCGTGGAGGAACGCAGGACCAAGGTCGGCTTCTGTTTCAGACATGGCTCCAGCTGAGACGTGGGGAGCAGGGGCCGGGGGGGAGGGACAGGCAGCAGGAGGCGCAGGAAGTGGGGGGAGGCTACCCCCAGCCCCCGTGTGGACACGAGTGGGCGGGGCTGCCAGTCCTGCAAAGGGGTGAGGCCCCTGCAGGAGGCATCAGGAGCCCGAGGCCCCGAGGAGGCCTGCAGTGTCCAGGAGCCAGAAGGCCTTGGAGAAGTGCCCCCAAGGCAGTCACCACCCAGATGCCTGCAGTGCCAGGATGCTCGCTGGAACCTGAATGCACCCACACGGTGGCCCCACCTTGAAGGCCCGGGGCAGGGGCAGCTGCAGTTGGGGGGTGTGCCTGTATGATAGCCACCCCCTAGCCCCAGTCTCAAGGGAGATGACCACAGTGGGGGTGGGGGTGGGGAGGAGAGCAGGTGGACTTAGGGAATTTAGGATACAAAGTATACGCTACCTGGGCTTCAAAAAAAAAAAAAATGTTTAGAAACAAGCCCTCCCACGCCCCAACAAGCTGTTAAAGGTCTACAGCTCCTTCCCACGTGAGTTCAGGGACACTCTACTGATGACAGCACCGAGCTCCTTCTCGGTGACCTCAGGCTCTGGTCAGGCAGCAGCTCCTATCCAAGAGCCTGTGGGAATGGCCTCCAGAGGTCTTGGTGGCTTTCCCCCCGTCCTACGGGCTCCGCCAGGGAGCGGGGCTGCAAGCCATTGGCTCCCCCCACCTCCAAGAAAGGCAGAGAGCTGGGCCCCAAATCCTCCCTTCTCTGCCCAACATCACCTTTGTTGAGATACATCTTAAAATATTTAAGAATGAAATAAGTTGGCTCCGATTTGCCTTAAAATAACCTGGGGGGTGGGCGGGGAGTGGGCGGTGCCTCTGGTGAGCTGACAGCTGTTGGGGCTGAAGGTGGGCCATGGGGCTCTTTAAACCCAGGGCTGTCACAGCATCCTCCCCCAGCAACAGGGGCATTGCTGGGGACCCGTCAGCAGCACAGGATGGGAGGCTCCACCCAGACCCGCTGAGTCAGAGCCCTGGGTGGCAAGGCCTGCAGCCACCTGGGCTTCACATGCCCCACCGCCCCGGGAGGCTGCAGGCACGGCTCAAGTGTGGGGATCTCTGCTTTCTGTCACCCCATCTGCCTTTGGGTTGTTTGACAGTTTTCACAATAAACAGCAAGGAAGGAGGGGAGGGCGAGGGGGGCGGAAGGAAATGAGGGCGCCCCAAACCGAAGCTGGCAGGGCTCTGCTGTTACAGCTGCTGCGGTCCGTCTGTGCTCCTCCCCTCCCTCCCTTCCCCCCTCCCCTCCCCTCCCTCCCCTCCCCCTCCTTGCTCCCCGCAGGGCTGGGGTGGCGGAGGGAGGAGCTGACCAAGAGGCGCTCTCTGCTCCCAGATACCAGGCTCCCAGATCTAGGCTCCTGGGCTTTCTCCAGAAGGCCCACAACGTCTGCCCTCGCAGAGGACACGGCCTGGCCCTTCCTCCAAGGACCCTCCTGTCCTGGCTGGGAAGCCGTGAACAGAGCTTGACAGATGCTGGCGCCCTTTGCTGGAGGAGACGGCTGGGTCGGGAGACTCCACGCGTCACCTGAGTTGCCTCGTTATAATCCTAGAAAGCTGAACCCTTAACTCCACGGACCCACGTCCACGTTTTACTGGACCGTAGATAGACGTGACGGCACCACGATGCTGAGGTGACGCGTGTGGCATGAGATGCTAAAAATACAGAGCAGCACAGTCCGAGCCCCGTGGCTTCCGGAACCAGCGGTTCCAATGACCCAGACAGGGTCCCGGAGGCCAGCCCTGCCGTGCCCAGCAGTGTCCGGGCCACGGAGGCACAGAGGCGCGAGGCCGGCCGGGGAGCCGACGACCAAAGTGACACTTCTCCCTGCGACATGCCCTCTCGGGCGGCACAGACGGGGCCGGGCTGGACAACGGCTGGAGTGCTTCGTGGAGGAGTCACGGGCAACGCAGGGTTACGTTAGCGATGGGTCCAGCCCAACCACAGGGCGGAAGTGGACCCTGCAGGAGCGCGACATGTGGCTGTGGGATAAACGGTCAGACGCACCCTGTCCCCGCAGTGACCAGACAGGCCAGCTCGGAGCAGCAGGAATTCCGAGCTGTAACAGAAAGCGGTCCTCCAGAGATAAGGGCCGAGCTCTTCCTCGGGCGGGGTCAGGGGACTGGACAGCCCAGCTGGGGGGCGGGGCCCAGCAGAACGAGAAAGAGAAGTTATCCAGTTATCCGCCAGGGCAAAGGAGGAGGCCCCGTGGCCAGCCCTGCACCCCGCCCAGGGGACTGACACCGCCATCCTTGTCCCCCAGCCCGCCTGCGGTGCAGGGTGTGCGAGCCGTGGGAGGTGCTGCCCCCAGAGTGGGCCCCCAGTGCCCGGCACCCCAACTCCAGCGGCGTCTGGGGTTCTAAGGCTAGAGGCATCTGTATTCTTCTCGTGGCCCTTGCCCGTTTAACTACCTGGAGGGCCCCAGGTGATGTCCCCAGAGAACAGAAACGTGGCAAATGTTGGCGGCCACAGGTCCTGACGGAGGGGTGTGGCGGGAGGCAGGCTGGCTGGCCTTCCTGAGAGCCCGCACCGCTCGGGGAGCCCCGGCTCCCCGCACACGCCCCATGCCGCGGCGCTTGCCTGGGACGCGGCAGTGTGCAATTCCAGATCCGAAGACGCATCACTCTGCAGTCACAGGAAACGTCTGCCCTCAGCACTGCAGGGACCTGCAGCGGCCCCAGAGCCCTGCGCGGAAGCCGGGGGGTCGTTGGGCCCCCACCCAGGGCGGCTCTTCAGAAAGGGACTGAGAAGGGCGTTCCACGTCCTCCACGCAGGATGAGACAGCCCTGGGGTCCGGAAAGGCACAGCGATGACAGCGTGGAAGCCAGCTCCCTACCCTCGGAGCCCGGGGACACGCGCTGCACACTGCTGGTGTGCCAGCGACCACCGTGCCGTGACGGTAGGGGCTGGCAGTCCAGAACGGCTGTTTGGGAGGAGATGTCCGTACACGTTAGAACACAGCCTGGGCCTTGGACACCTCGGGGGGACCCTAGTTTCCTCTGGTGGCAGGCAGAAAGGATGCCCGTGTGTGGGGTCAGAGAAGCGAGGCGTCCGTCAGCTGGGTGGCATCCCGCAAGCCAGAGGAAGTGTTGATACCGGCTGTACACACTCGCTTCGGCCTCAGCTTGCAGAATCGAGCCAAACCGATACACTAGAATGTTCTTCAGGCCACATGACGTGACCGTAGTTTATTACCTCCTGGGAAGAGTTTAAGGATATTTAAAGTTTGCTCGTTTCCGTGAAAAAGGACTCGTAGGCAGGTGAAGTCTGAAGTGACAAACCTGTCTGTTCGGAGACAAGCAGGGGCCTCTGTCCATGTGATCCCTCCCCCGTCCCCCGGATGACGACGGAACAGAGCTCCCGACGGGGCGGGCCGGAGCCTCGCAGGTCACGCACGCGGGCCCGTGTCACAGTGACTTACAGTGTGTGGCGCGTTTCCTGTCTGGTGCAGACAGCGTCTGTTGTACAGAGGGACTACGAGGCTGTGATAGGGTCCCTTTCCTGAGTCGCTTTTGCTACAGGAAGTGGAAACAGCCATCAACTTTTGTTCTATGTAAACCCCCAACCCCTCATAGGCAGGAGAATCTAAAAATACTCTGCTACTCAAAGCGAGCCAGCAGACGTGGCGATGCATCCTCCCGCCAGGCCGGCCGCTCCCAAACGGTGGCCGGTGCTGGCCTCTGCACCATGTGACCCACGGCCCCCGTGCCCCTTGGCTGCCACAGGCATTGTACTGTAGTCTCAGAATCTCCGCTTTTCAGACCCTCGCTTAGGCAGTCACAGTCAGTCCCCGGCAAGGGCCCTCTCCTTACGGCCACGGCCACGACGGCACTTACGATGGCCATGCGGGGAGGTGCTTGGGATGGCAGTTGTCAGTTGGGGGAGGAGGGTAGTGCTAACCTTAAGAGGGCATTTTGGGAATGTTGGGAGTCGAGAAATCACAGTGATGGCGGGGGGTGGGGGGGTGCTAATGGCATTCAGGGGCAGGGCGTGGCACGCCATCCTGCACAGGGACAGGCCTGCACGGTGAGGAACTCCACCACTGGCTACCCAAGCGGACAGAAAAAAACCCTTCATCACCTTCAGAGCTACAGACTGATTCCAACGTCCACAGAAACTCCAAACGCGTTCTGCGCCGTTTCACGCACGCTGGCCACCCCTGGAATGCAATCGGCATGGAAATGGAGGGAAGATAATATGCGGTTTTGTTCAGAACTTTCTCTCAAGAGTTAGTCGCTGCTTTGGAATTTTAAACCACTGGTAGCAAGGTGCGCATGGTGTGTGGGCCTCGGGACAGCGTGTCCACACCGGCCGCGCCGGCAGCGGTGACGCTGGGCACAGGTGTGCGCAGCCTCCGACGGCTGCAGGCATCAGCTGGACCACCGGCGGCGCCTGGGCCTTGCGGAGCCGAAACTCACACTCTGTTGTTGTGCTGTACGTTCATGTCATTTCTTTTCAATGTTAGTTAAAATAGTCTACTGACTTAAAATTTGTGTGCTGTGAATTTCACTTGAGGCTAGCAATGCGGATGTTAAAAACTTGTTTTAAGGGGATGTTGGCTCTGACGGAGCTGCGAACCACAGCTTTAGAATCTGGAGTGGAGCAGGGAGTGGGGGGCTGAGCCTCCCCTGCACAGCCGCACTTGGTGAAAGAGCCTGGCCAAAGGCTCAGGGTGCAGGTCTACAGGCCAGTACTTAAGCCACAAAAGAAAGAAGACACATATTATCGATGTTACTTGAAGATGTGGAGGATACAAAGTTAAAGACTGATGTTTAACTGGTTATATTTAAGACACTATGTTTCCATCAAAATCAACTCAGATGAGTTATGGAGTAGACTGCAGAATTATCATGGACTTTTATGATGTAACAGCAGCCTTTAAAGGCGGCTTTACCTCGGCCTGGAGGAGCCAACATACCATCCTCTGCTCCTGGGGGACCTAGCGGGAAGACCCAAGAAGGAACAGGTGCCAACTTTTGCTGGCCTGTGGCCACAGTGTCCTCAGCAGGGCCCAAGCTTCTGCACAGGGAGAGTGTCCGGAGGGGGCGCCTCAAGGCCTGGCCAAATCTTGGTTCTGCCTCTACCTAGCTACGTGAACTCGAGCAAATTACACCCCTTCTGAACACCAGCCCTCGGCACAGGCGGCCGGAGGCCCAGGCCCCTCCTCCCCTCTGAGATGCCACATTTCTGCACAGGGGTGAGGTAACATGGACATCGAGACTGTCAGTCAGTCTTTCCCCATTTGCTGCTGGGAATCTCCCTGTGTTGCTTTTCAGAATAAGAAACTTCTTTAAAGTACGCTACGTACCAAAATAATGAACTTATGTTAATCAGGAACTTAATTATTCATGTTACTTCATCGAGTGCAACGACTAATAACACCTGCTCGAACTTCCTTTGGCTTAGCAACTAACTCCCCCATCCTGCTGAGGGATACCGATGCTGCACAGAATCTTGCATGCAAATTTCTCCTCTTGCTAACATGTTTTTAATTTTTTTCTGAGATGAGCGAATGTTCACATTTCCTTCAAAAGTCTCAGCATGCTGGACCGACCAATAAGAGTGTGACGGCCACACACAACTATGCCTGTGACTGATAGGGGGCAGCAGCCTGGCTCACCTGTGCAGCTCTGCAGGTGACACGTTCCCTCACTTAACCTGCTCCGCTCAGGGTCTCCCCCATCAACCCCACACCTTTCAGGTGTCGCAAAGCGCTGAAGTCATTCCTTCTCAGAACGAGGCCGCACACGCCAGCGGCACCATGCTGTCCTGTGCTAGGCAGCACGCGGCTACCTACAACCTTTCCCGCATCCAAGTGACCGTCCTGGAAGCAGCCAGGGAGGAAGGAGAAGCCGTCGCACGCATCCTCCCGGAGCCTGGCTGTCTGGGGAGGGGAGGCCGGGGTGCGGGTGCACACTGACACCGAAACCAAAAAAGAAATTTCTGCAGCTCTTCCATTTCCATGGTTCTTTGCTTTATTTAGGAAAACCAGGTCTACGGAGCGGTCCTTCGTTTTGAAGTTTTGCAAACTACCAGAAACGACAGGAAACGTTTGATGAAAGGAAGACTTCCACGTGTGCATCCAGGAGCAAGGACTTGTGTCCCAAGACGCTGCCTTAGTCAAAAGAAACCCTTCAGCCCTGACATAGGGGTTGTGAGGCCCCCGGGGCCGCAAAGAGAAGTGACAGCAGCAGCCACCGCCCCTGTTGCATGCTTCCTGCCAGGCCCTGCCTGAAGCACCGCACAGAGTGGTGACAGTTATCAGTACCTGCTCTGAGGCGGCAGGCCTGGAGCTGAACTAGCCCCACTGCCTGCTGGCTGTGAAGACCTAGAAAAGTCCCCTGGCCTTTGTGGGCTTCAGCTTCCTCTTTATTTGTAAGTGGAGAGAACAAACCGCCTCATGAGGCCATGGCCACGGTTGGGGAAGACGTCCACAGGAAGCGCGTGGCAGGGCTGATGCAGCAGGGTTCAGGAAATGCCACCTATGGGTACCAAGTGTCCAACGTCTGCAGAAGAGCTAGGATCCAGCAGTGTGAGCCCGGCTCAGGGTAAGGTTAAAAGCACCAGAGGCCCCCACCCGGAGGAAGTGAGGGCCAGGGTCAGAGGAGGGGCGGGGACAGTCCTGCTTGGCCCACTAGAGCCCACCCCTTCTCCTCCCGGGAAGACGCTGGGCCAGCTGCAGCAGATAATAAAGACGATGGGAGGACCAGCAACGAAGGTGCTTGGTAAGCTCTATCACACAGACGTAGAAATGAAACAATTGGGTTAAAATTATAAGTAAATCGTCACTATAGTAATTTAAGGTAAATTTCGTCTCTACGACAAAGTAGTCATTCTTTAGATTCGAGGCGAAACTGCTTTAAAGCTGTCAAGTTACAACATGAAGGAGAAACCACTAGAAACTCTGCCACCCCTCCCCCCCACGAATGGAGGAGTCTCAGGATATACATTTTGACTTTGTGTGGTGGGGATCTTGTTCGTTTGTTTTTGGTTGATTTGTTTTGGAGTTTGGCTGGGGGACGGGTATTTTAGTAGTGGTCAACAACAGAATACATGGCAGTTCTGAATTATTAAATCTTGGATTTAGTCAAAATAATGCTAGAACTTAGGAGAAAGAAGTTAACTGAATTTTATCTAGGTAGCCTGAGCAGTGAAAGTTCTAGTAAATCCACTCCAGGAACATAAGCTGCTTTATTTGAGAAAACAAACTAAAGTGTGGGTGGCCCAGAGTTAAAAACTGCAAGGTGACAAAACCTGCCCTCCGGCCTGCCCCGCGTCTAACGTCGGGCAGATGTAACCGGTTTATTTCGACAGTAGGTCAGTAATTCGCTCCTTTTGGGCTCTGGGCCTCCAAGACTGATACTTTTAAACACGAACAGAGACTTCGAGAACAGTGGCATATGAGTAACCAGTCACCCGCAGTTCCTCTGCTGAGTCACACAGCCTGATGTTTCAGGGCTAAGAAATCCCTCTGGAACACTGCCTTTTGAGGAGCAAAGACCACAGGACGCTGAGCCTCGCAATCCCGAGAGGTGACATAAGGACCTGGCTCTCATCAGGTACTGCTCTCACTGACTCCACTAGAAAAGTTTTACAACTATAAATAACTTGATTTCCTGTGCTCTGTATAATTGGCAGTTTAGACTACAGGGTTTAATTTTTTTTTTTTTTTTTTTTGCTAAGGAGGCTTCTGCAGGGTGATACGAGTTCAAGCTGAACAGAAACTAACTCTTAAAGAAAAAAGGGGAATTTAGTTCCATCTTTGCCCTAATGGGAAAAGAAGTAACTTAGTATTTTTATGTCTTAACTGCCTAAGGAAATGACCCATCTAAGGCAAACCGTGTGATCCCAGGGCTCAAAATCCCAGAGCGAGATCCGCAGGACCAGCCACCTGAGCCCGCTTTCATCCGTCAATGCTCCCACCTGCTGAGACCTGGGGTGCCTGGCACAGGTCCCTACCTGAGATGGGACTTGGAGACCACACACGCTCTACCCTGCCAGCCTCTCAGGACAGGTCGGGTGGTTTTGTCAGGGCTTCCCGCTAATCGGTATGTGGAAAGCTACCAGAGGTGACACAACCTATCTCAAACATGGGGAAGTTACAAGAGTTACAAAAACGGTGGTTTCTACCGTGTCCGCCCACATGGCTCCAGGGCTGGCACTGCCATGGAGAGGAGCCAGGCCCCCTGCTCAGATCCAGCTCTCGCTCTGCTAGGTGAGGTGGAGCTGTGGACAACTTGGCTTCCTCCTGCCGACCGCGGCCACGTGCCCCCTGCCCCTTGTTACCCCATGGAGACCCCTGTTCCCGGGACACGGGGTCCCTTAATGCAGAACACAACGGCCACAAACCAGTCTGAACGTCACTAGTCTCCATCTGGGACACTGCACCACCCAGGGTGGCTGCAGGTGCCTCTGGGCTAAAGGTCGCCCGCCTCCATCTGTCCCCACGCTGGTCACTGAGCACGCTTCCTTTCCAACAAGACCGCTCACCTCGTAAAACGGGCCAACACTTCTGTTCCCACGTCCCACTCTAAAAAAGTTTTTGCTACTATTTACCGAAAAAAGCCTCCCCCGGGTTCACCGTTTCTTACCACAAACCGCTGGGACCGAACGCGTTACAGAATTCAACATTTATGGATTTCAGAAGGGCAATAAAGACGCACCCACTACATATTCTGTAACGACAGCCCTTAATGAAGTCCGTTACCAGGGCTGCCAAGACGCCTATGAACTACTCACACTAAAGGGATGAAGGCTGAAAACACCCTCCCATTGGCCAGGCAGGTCTCACGGCCAAATGAATTCTGCCACAAGCTTACTAAAGCAAAACGAAACACTGTTGCAGTTTTCAGAGTTTGCTGGATCCTGGAACTGGGGCTAGGGGGCTGGGGGATGCTGGGCCGGTGCTGATGGAGGGAGCACCTTCTCAATCGGAACCTGGTCCAGACTCCCCTCTCTACTGCTGGCAGCATCTCCGTGAGGCACGCATCTCAGCCAGGCCCCAGCCGAAGCTGAAGGAGCTCCTGAAGCCAGAGCTCCGGCTCCAGGTGTTATCCCTCCTCCCTCACATCCTTGTACTCCAGGTGTACTCCCTTCTTCTCCCGCCCGGAGTTCATTCCTCGCCTTGTTCTCGCCACCTTGGGACCGCCCGGCATCTCTTAGCAGCTTGCCGCCCTTCCTTCTTCCAAGGGCCCTTCCCTGATTGTGATTCTAGCTTCCTCTGTAGGTTCCTAGCCCCCCAGAAACCCATTAGGTTACGGGGCAGGAACCAGCTCCGGTCCAGCCCACGGCGGGAACTTGAGGTAAGGTCAGGGAAGCAGCACACTCCGGGGAACAGAACTTTCAAGCGCACATCCATCAGTCTCTTTCCATCTCTCCCCGGCATCTCCCGGGAAGCTCCTCCCAGGTCAGGGCAGTGTTTTCATCTTGAATCTCCCACAGACACCCAGTAGGTGATTCATTCCTACCTGGTGAAGGAGCGGTTGTTTAGGGCTCACACTTTTGTCAACTTCCCACAGGGGCCTAAGGAAGGGGAGACCAGGGTCTCTGTAGCACTCACATCACAAAATGTTTCTTTTCCAAAGTGTGACTTCACCTTGAGATATTCCCATTCATGATCAACCGGAAGCTGCACGAAAACGGGTAATTTCGACCTTCCCCACCTCGCCCCCTGCTCAATCTTAGCCCCGAACTACCCCCACATCCAAGGCCCTAGCCCTAAGTGTTAAGCAGGATAACAGACATCCCGGTGGAGGGTCCAGTGCGGACCCAGAGACCCCGGGAGACCAGCCTAAGTCAAGCTGGGGGCTGGTGTCCTTGGGGGAGGTGAGAAATCGGTTCTAGTCCTCAGGGTCCCAAGGTCCAGGGCTGGGCAGGCCCTCCAAACATGCCAGCCACCGTCAGTGCGGGCCTCGGGCAGGGGGCACAGGCGCTGGGCACGGCTCCTAGGTGCCGCGCTTCGTAAAATACCGCACAAGCGGCTCCGAGTGAAACTCCAGCCCCCGAGCAGGTCTCAGGGCCGAGTCACCCGGCTGCGCAGAGCCACCGCTACACACAGAGGGCGGCGAGCACGTTCCTTTCCGTCCTGGGGAGGGCGTCGTCCAGCGAAACGTGCCTCGCAGCGCGCACGGAGCCGCGAGCCCCGCGGAGGGCTGGGCCCGCTGCCGCCGCGCACCCCGCGTGGGGACCGCCGTTTAAGGGGGCCCCCGCCCCACACCGGCCGAAGGTGCCGGCCGCCCTTGACCTCAGAACATCAGCAAGGACGGAACGTTCGCGGTCGCAGCCCAAAGCCTCCAAGCGCGCTTTCCCCTTACCAGCCTCTGCGCTTCTGGGCTCAGACAGTCTATCTCCTTGTTCTGCGTGGCCGCGGGGTTGGTCATCCTGGCCGCCTTCGCGTCCACCTCGCGCGCAGCCACGAAACGTACTCAGTGGCCGCCGAGCTGTGGTGTCCGCGGGCGGGCGCTCAGCACCGGCGCATCGCGAGCGGCGGGTCACGGTGCAGGGACGCAAGTCCGCGTCCGGCGGGAACTCGCCCTTCCTGAGGCGGAGGCGAGCTCCGCGCTTCCCGGCTCGGGCGCGGCCGCAGGGGCGGGGCGCAGGTGGCTCCGGCCCGCCCGCCAGGGTGGGGGCCCCCGGGGAAGAGGAGCGGGTGGGACGCTGGGCGCCCCACCCCGAGAGTCCCGCCCTGTCCCCCGCGCTCCGCCCCCCGAGGGTCCCGCCCCCGCCACCCCGCCCACCCCCAGCCCTCCCGGCGCCCCAGCTGCCAGGTCATCATCAATCACCGCTCAACCCGAAAGGCGGTGGGACGAAGCGACCGCCGCGGGTCGGCCCGCAGGGGGAGGGCGAGGCGAGACCCCGCGGGCAGACGGGGCTGGGGAGACGGCCCGGGCGCAGGAGTCCGCCCCGGAAGGAGCCGCGGGGGGCAGGGGCTGCGTCCAGCGGCCCGTCGGGGGTGGGGCCTGCGCGGGGCGGGGCGCACTGCCTCCCAGACCCCGCCCCCGCCGGCGCCCGGCTGCTGCGGGCTGCGACCCCCAAGTCCCCCGAACTCAGGCCAAACTGAGCTGCTGCGGACTTGGCGACCTCAGCCGGGCCCGGCAGCACCTGCCGGGGGGACCCCGTTAACGCGCCAGCACGGGAGGGGCCGGCTTCCGGACGACAAAACCGCGCTGCCCGCGGGGTGAGGCCTGGAGCACCCCGCTCCTGCCTCCCCATCTGCGAGCGGGGCTCAGCAAAGAACAGGGGTGCCGGCGGCTCGTCGTCGATCCGGTGTCTCAGAGCCGGGGCCGTACGGGAGAGCGCGAAGGACAGGGACCCCGCCGCCCAGCACGCGCCGCTCGTTGTTTAAAGTCCTTCAGCCAAGGCAGTGACACGTTTCCTGAGCTCCCCAGGCTGGGGCCGAGCCACAGGAAGGAAGCAGCGACGCGGCTTTTTATAAAAATGTCAGCCCGTGCTAGCCAAGCCTGGTGCCTGCGGCGCCCGCAACCCCCTGGTCCGTGCCCTGGGGACACGTTTTCGAAGACCCATCTCAGAAAAACCAGCTCCCCGCCTCCAAACGGGAACCTCCCACAGAATGGCTGGGCCTGTCGTCCGCAAAGGCGGATCCAGGCGGAGTCTCGAGAGACTACAAATTCACATTTAAATGTTACAGCCACCTAACTTCCCACTCTCTGCCCCCTGACCTAATTCTCGGTGACACGGTAGCGCGTGACCCGGCGCCCCCGCGCATGCGGCTTCGGGGAGGAGGTTCGGGAAGGAAGGTTGGACGTCCACGCAGAGGAGGTTCTGAGGGACAGCAGGACCTGACCCGGGAGAGGATGAGGGCCCCAGAAAAGAGATGCTGAGTAAAGGCCTTGAGTGGCCCCTGTGGGAGCAATGTAGCAGGTGTCAACTTTGCTTACGGCGATCGCGGCGCCAAGCTCTGATGGGGCAGCGCCCCTAGGTGCACAAAAATTACTTTCGAAGAGATCGAAATGTCTAACCTTGACACCTTGTTTGCTTGCTATTACACTTGGAAATGCTAATTGTCAGTTACGATTCTTGATTTTTAGAAATGAACTGGAGAAAATAATTTTAATTTGTCCTACATACACAAGTGTGGGACTTGGGGAATTCATCGTGAAAAGCCATCGATATGATAGTTCGAGCTGTAATAATTTCCCAGATGAGAGCGATAGCCAACTAACAGAACGGCCTTCGTGGAGACTCTCGTTTGAATACTCCCATCTAGACAGGCAAATTCTAGAGCTACTTGCCACCCCAAGCCTGATGACGTCTCCCAGAGCAGGGCCCAGGGAACAAGCCTCACTGATCCGCCTGCCTCTGAGGTACCCCCTGAATTTGCCTGCACCCTCCCCACCCTTCAGGTGACCATCTAATTGCTAGGTCTCAGCTTCATGAAAAAAGTCACAGGGAAGGGGTTGAGTGCCTCGGCTCTGGAATGAAACCACTTAGTCCGATCCCTGGCTCGGCCACGGACTACGAGATCACGGGCAAGTCACTTCACCCTTGTGTCTCAAGTCTTCTCTGAAAAACGCCAGTGATGGCAGTGTCCCCGGAGTGTGGAGGACGGAAGGCACTGTCCGCCGAGCTGTCCTGCTGGCCCGCTGGCCACGCAGACCGAGTCTCGAATCATTCCCAGCCGCAGAACGAATGTCAGTCTATACCCTACATGGGTGCTGAACTCACGCTTCTTGGTGTTATCACTTAGACCCTGGGCCCCTGGAATAAAGTGTAGTTGCTGTCTGCCAATTTTGATGTAAGTGGCTCTCTAATGGAAAGGGCCCTCATTGAAGGCCCCTTCCAAGGCAGGCTTTTTTTTTTTTTTTTCCTTCCAATTGATAGCACAGCCACATATGAGGGGGATGACTGAGCGACAGGTAGAAAGTCCACTAAGAAACCACAGGAGAAGCTGTGGCTGTGAAGACTGGCAGTTTGTGGGAGAGGAGACGCGGAAGCACGCAATGCCCATTCCGGTACTCACAGGTCTAAAGGCAGCCGGGCGGCGTCGGCATAAACCCTTCACCCCGAAGAAGGCAAAACTCAAACCGCCTGGGAGTATCCAGTGAGGAGAAATCGGACAAGCAGCCGCAGGACGCTCAGCAGCAGGAACCCAGGGCGCCTCTGCAGGGTCTGAGCCACATCGGGGGGCTCGGGAAGAGGGCGGCCATCCGTCTGGACTGTGTCAGCGTGGCCGGGGTCTTTACGTAAAGAGCTGTGAGGTCAAGGGCACGGCTTCAGGTTTTCCCTTTTCGGTCAGGATGACTCTGAACTTCTGGCCTGCTCCAGGCTGCCGGGCAGCTAAGGACCTGCAAACAGTCACAATGGATGTGGGCCCAGGAGCTCTGTACCGATGGCCACCTTAGGTTTTTCGGGGTGCTCTGACTGTCCCGGGCATCCCTAAAAGGCACCACGCTTGTGATCCTCTGTGCCTGTTCAATGAAAATTAAACGTCTGGACTCTGAAAAGCAGTTTTCCGTGTACAATACGATGTAGCAGGAGCTTAATTTCTAAACAAAAGGTAAACAGGATGGTCTAATTTTGTTCCAGCAACATCAGAATCATAGCTAACCAGCAAGAGCCGGAACATTTAAGCAGTTGGGGGCCACACCCAAGCTCGGTTTACTGGTCTCCATGGTGCTGGTGTGTTGCTAGGTTTGGTAGCTCCCGCCTCCTGCTGTGGTCTGGTTCTGAGAGTTAGAGCTGTTGAAACAAACGTTCCAGAGACTGTAGCACGAAGCCGAGGGCAGACAGTGTGGCTCTCGGCCTCCCCATCAGCCAGAGGACTGACATGAAACCATTTTTCTAAGTCACAGTTACGTGTGTCTTCCACAGACGTGAATCACCAGCCATGTTGGGGACAGCAAAATAAACGTCTCTATGACTTCTGCAAACACCGAGCCCACATTTTCGGTATCACTTTATGTGGATCCTTTTGACTAAGGTCAAGAAACACTTCACGTTACAAGGTGGTTCACGAAACGATTCCCCAGACTTGCACAGCACCCTTCCGTTTATGAAGCTCTCCACCCCCACGGTGGGGCTCGCGAACTTGTGTGACTTGTCCACAGACGCCCGTCGGAAGAGCGAAGCCAGGCTTTTAACCCAAGTCCTCACTGAAGGTCCGAGGGCGTGGCGTCCCTTGCACAGCCTGACACAGGGTTGTCCCGCCCCCAACCCAGCCAGCCGGGGGTCCTCGCTGGGGACAGAGGCGACAGACAGGAGTGTCCTTAGCGGTGCCCCTGGGCTTAGCCTG
Source organism: Pteropus medius (assembly GCF_902729225.1). Classification (NCBI taxonomy): domain Eukaryota; kingdom Metazoa; phylum Chordata; class Mammalia; order Chiroptera; family Pteropodidae; genus Pteropus; species Pteropus medius. The sequence continues at coordinate 2,512,406 of NW_024342466.1, read as the reverse complement.
GAGTGGACAATGTGTAGCTGCCCTTCCAGGAAGGTGGGGACACTGGCAGGAGCATCAGATGGAGGCGCCAGCCCTGCCCGCCGTCCTCAGCGAAAGCCGTACCCCATGGTCAGCTGGCCCAGCTTGGGCCCACAGGGACCTTGGGCTGCGGGCCGGGATCCTGACCACTTCAGTGGACAGAAGCATCGGACCGTGAGGGGGCTGGGAGGCAGCCCAAGCTCCGTGCCGGCGTACAAACAGCCCTGGCCTGCTGAGCCCTCCCCCCGTGCGGGCCACGTCTCATCCTCACAGCTGCCCGTGCCCCGTGCTCCCTCCCCGCTCCTCCCCTCCTCCTAGAGCATGAGGGGGCTCGCCCCGAACGGGGGTGCCAGCTGGGGGGCACTTCGTAACTGATGACGGGTGGATGCTCATCCCAATAAAATGAGCGTTTTGACGGGCGATCGTTGACTCTCACCGACCGCTGTTCGGCCTTTTTGTAGTGATGGGGATGGAAGCTCTTGGGAGCAGCATGTCGGGGACGACTGTCACTACTCGTTGTGCATAAGGACCGGGCACCCAGCAAGTCACCACCCTTCCTTTTTCCTGTTTTAAAGAAAACTCCCTCTGGCTTTCCCAAGGAAAGAGAAGAGTGTGAGTTCTGCTTGCTCTGAAGTGGGGGCAGGAAGCGGGGCAGGGGGGTGTGTGTCCTGGGCACGTCACATCAGCACCGGGAGTTTCAACAGGTTTAAGGTGATGACGGACACGGCAGCACATGCACACACGTGAGAGATGAGAGTCTGAAGGAGAGAACCTTGGGACGCCCACATGCCACGAACGAGTAAGAGGCGTGTCAGGAACAAGCCAGGACAGACAGGGGAAGTCAGAGAAACAGAAAACAGTGGCGTCTCCTGGGAGCCAGCGCTTACGAAAGTCCCCGGAGGGCTGGCGTGGCCGTCGGGGGTGCAACGGGGCAGGTGGGGTGAGGAGAAGGGGCGAGAAAGCCTTTCCCTTGCAACCCGAAAAATACTGGCTGTTGTAGTCTGCTGTCGAAATGCTACAGCGAAGCATTTTGGGACCCGCGGGGTAGGGGGCGTGGGTGGCCTTTCAGGATTCGGCCTGGTTCTGAGCTGCAGAGGGACGAGAAAACCTCAGTGGCCAGCCGAGGACAGATGACAAGAAGCACAGTCCTGGAGCAGGAACTATGGGCCGCGGGGCCGCGGGAGGGTGGGGGGCAGTAGGGACAGAGACGGAAGGACCTGCCACCGAACTAACTGCCTCTGGTCCAGCCAGGGCGATGCAGGACCCAAGCACGGAGCCCCAGAAAGCCCGATGCCGCCACCGGGCAAAATCTGATTCATATCTAAAAGAACTTCTAATCCTGGAAAACAAATGGACCCGTTTTCCCAGTCTGTCCCTCAGAACTGGCTGTCCTTAAGGTCATAGAGACATCCCCCATAAAGCGTCACCAAGGAGGAGCCCACAAACACTTCCAACAAAGCATCTCGTAGAAAATCCAATTCTGCTTTTCACGCACAGAATACTGCAAATGTCAACCGATTATTTTCTAAAAATATCGAGAACCAAAAAACTAAAATCCTTTCGTATTTCTCAGTCACATAGGAACATTCAGAAAAGTGCCCAAAGTCAACTTTATTGCAGAGAGAAAAAAAATCTACAGGTGCTCAGCAGGCAGCCCAGGCTTCTGTGGCTACGTAAGTGCAAGAAATCAGCCTAAAAACCCTGCTAACGACCTCACTATTGGGCAAGCACTTGAAACAAGCCCCTCCGGCTGTGCACGTACACTGCCAACCTGATGCCTATCACTGACCTCTACTGTGGTTGCACGTCCAGGAGGAGAGGCTTTGATCAGAGCGGGCAGCAGTATGGGAAAACAGGCTTTACTCTCCACAACTGTAGCAGGTAGAGACAGAACAACCCACTGAGAAGAAATGAATACATGGGAATAGAAAATGATGATCAAAAATTAAAAACAATGTTTTTTCTAGATCTTCACCCATTTATTTGGCTTTGGCCTCAGTGATTCTGCCGATGAGTTGAACACTCTGGGAAGGACGGTCCCTCATCCCTAACAACGAGCTGTGAAATGAATCTTTACCCCGTGAGTGACAAATCCAGAAATCAACCAGGCTACAGACGTGACTGACAAGTGTCACATTCACAGGGAGGACGTGTGGGCGACACAGGACTTCAGAATCCGAATTTAAACAGTGCCCATAGCAAACAGAAATTTAAAGTTGCTTTAGATGAATTTAAAAAATCAGGCGCTCCCGCTAAGCGGCTTGTCTCGAAGGTGAGCTGACTCAGGCAGACGTCTGTGAGCGACCTTCCTACCTAAGGAACAGAAATCCGAAAACAGCATGCCCAAAGTCATCTTCCTAAGAAAAGGAATTTTCCTAAGGGAAAGTGGAGACCATCGCACAGGTCAGCACAGCACGAAGCGCCCCGGCCCGCCCCGCTCTGCCCTCTGGCCCCCCGAGAAGCACAGCTCAAAGCACAGGCATCGAGTTTAGATTCCAGCAAACGCCAGAAGGTGACAAGCTCCGTCTTTATCACCAACTGGTCAGAACTGGATATCTTTACAGAAGACTTAGCACCGAACGTAAAAGCCTCACCTCTGAAAAATGGAGATTTTAGATGAACTTCAAGGGAAGTTTGAGGAAGAGCAAGGAACAGCAGTCTGGAGAGATGTTTGGCGTGAGAGCAGAAATTCTGGAATAACTGGAGATGAAATAGCCACTCCTGACCACGTCATCTCCGAGTCCCAGCGGAGAGGTCAATTAAAGGCACCTTCATCCCCGACCTCACCCGCAGCCTCGCCGGCCTCTGATTAATGGGAGGGCGTGGCTCGAGCCCACTGCGGCTTTCCAGAGGCTCCTTCCGACTTGGGGTTTGATTTTAGCGTCTCATGACACGGAAGACCCCTCCTCTCACCCGACTGCCGTGGAGGCGGCCGTGTTCGATGTGGCCGGGACATTATGGGGAAACCAAAATAAGCGCAGAGCAGGGCCCTTGACCTCAGCACTGTTGACACCTTGGTACCATGCCTCTGGGCCGTGGCGCCTGGCCTGTGACTCACAGGATGGTGAGCAGCACCCAGTTCTCTACATACCCGGTGCCAGCAGCACTCTGTACCCCAGTTGTCACAACCAAAAGTCTCTCCGGACGTTGCCAAATGTGCCCTGGGAGGCAAAATGGTCCCCGCTGAGAACGCCTGATCTGGAGGGACTTGTGCCCTCCTCCGAGGGGCCCGCACGGCAGAAGCAGGCTGACTCATCACCCTGTACAGGTACGCCGCGCCCCCAGAGACCGCGGGCCAGGGAGAGACCCTCCAACGCGTCATCTAACGTCCGCGGCCCACGTTTTGTCCAGCGAGAGCTCCAGAGTGAGCCCAGCTAGCGTTGTCAGGCAGAGCAGGCGGGTAGGCAGCCCACACTCAGGTAGCACGTGGGGCCACAGGGCGGGAAGGAGGCTCAGAGCCAGAGGGGCTGGGGGTGCCAAGGCCGAGCACGTGATCGTGGACGTGGGCTGGGAGGAAGGCCACTGCGAGCGAGAAGGTCAGAGACCCGGGCTGTGCCTGCTGGCCCCCCGGGTGGCCCCGTTGAAAGGGGTGAGCGCTGAAGCAGGAAGGCTGCCAGGAGGCCACCTGCACAGCCCACACAGACAGCGCGGTCACAGCAGAGGTTTGGGAGGGGTTCTGGTCGGAGCCCCTGCTCCTTATTAGTCTGTCATTTAGAAGCGCCCTTGTGCCTTCTCCCGGCTTCCTGTGTCAAATAGGAGAGATGAAGCCACCAGACAGGATGTCCGGTGACAGCAGGAGCCCAGTCTGGCACGAGACGGGCCGTCAGTGAGAATCTGCAGCACAGTCTGTTATGCTAAAGTATACACATTACTTTTCCTGCAAAACAAGGGACGCAAGCATCACAGTTTATGTGCGGGTTGGGGGAGCCACACACAGGCGGAGTCTGGAGGCTTCATTAGCTTGGATCAGGTTTATGGCTTCAGCCGGCATTTCTGAGGCTCCTGGAGAGCGTCGCCCACTCCCAGGCAGCTGCCCCGCTTCGATTCTGGCTCTGCCTCACTGCCGTTTGGGGTTCTTATTCTTGGACAAGTACAACTACAACTATATAGAAAGGGACACACGTCGACCAAGGCTGGAAGGAAACGCAGTAAACAACAGACTTGCGCTATTGCAGGGCTGGAATTGTGGGCGTTTTCTTGCTTTTCAGACGACCCTGAGAACTCGCGAGAATGCTCCTCCCCGTCCGCAACAATACTCAGGTTAAGGAACCCGAACTTCATTCCGGAAGCAGCCGTAAATGACCCACTGGCAGGATTTAAACAGGAAGGTAAGATTTTGTTTGAACAAAGAACCTGCGGGCTACAAAAAAAGTTGAAAATCACCCTACTTAGCCTTCTCCAGAACTTTCTGGGCTGGTCTATTTATTCTTCCAGGTTAACTTTAGAGTTCACTTGTTAAATTTCAAATCACCCTTCTCCCCTAAACTGGGATTTTATTTGAATTACATGCTATTTATAAATTATCTGGGGATGGATTAACTCACATCTTTTGATCACTGAGTCTTCTCATTCAGAAACAAGGTAGCTCTCCATTTTTTAACCTGATATGTCCTTTGGTATAATGCTATAGTTTTCTTCATATATGTCCTGCTTTTTTCTTTTTTTTTTTAGGAAAGAAAATGCCTTTTCAAAAAGTTTTCAATGACAGTTGACATACAATATTATGTTAGTTTCAGGTGGTCCTTGCTTATTTCTTTATTCCTAAGTGCTACTTGGAATGAGATTTTACCTTTTTGCCATTATTTTAAAAAAAAAATCATCATTATGGGATATGGAAATGCTATGGATTTTTATCTAATCATCAGAAGCTATTTCCTGGAACTCTCAGTTTTAGGCTGATTTTTTTTTTTTTTTTGAATTAGAAAAAGACATAATCTGTAAGTCGCTACAAATTTCATCTCCTCCTTTCCAATAGTTACACTGCTGATTCTTTATCCTGTCTGGACATCATAATGTGACAGGTGTCTCTTCTTGAATTGGATACTCTACAATTAGGGAAATAACGAGACAGCAGCTTTGTGAGTTAGTGCTTGCTCTGTAATAATACAGGACAGGACCTGCGTGCGGCCTGTTCGAAATTAAATAGCATTAAAACCGCCTATAAAGTAAACAGAGAATCCAGTGTCAGTCACCTGATAAGGAAATCAATTACAGGTCTCAGAAGAAGAGTAGCCTACAGGCTAGATCTAATTTTGACCAATAAAAGACAAACAGGCACAGAGCTGGAGGATGGATAGTCCTGAAGTCAGCGAGAGCGAATTCTTTCCTACCCGTCAGGGTACAGTTGTTTTCTGCAGGGACAGGCACCGTGGGGGAATGACACTGGGCTCAGTGGCCAGGGCCAGCACCTCCGGGCGGAAACGCCACCTCTGCCTGAAACTTGCTCTTGGCCTCGGGCAAGTTACGCATCTTCTCTGCCTCATCTGTCAAACCCTATGTACTCGGTTCATACGATTTATAAGGGTTAAATGAGTGATTATTCTAATCAGTATTCAAATAAGGAAAATGCTAACTGTAAGTGTAGTGAAGGTGTTTGGTCTAGAGCAGGGGTCCCCAACCCCCTGGGCCGTGGATCGGTTCCGGTCCATGGCCTGTTAGGAACCGGGCCGCACAGCGGGAGCTGAGCGAAGCTTCATCTGTGTCTGCAGCCGCTCCCCAGCGCTGGCATCACCGCCTCAGCTCCGACTCAGATCACCAGGCATCAGATTCTCACAGGGGCACCGGTCCCTGGTGCCACAAAGTTTGGGGACAGCCGGTCTACAGAATGCACATTCTTACAAAATAGTTCAAGGAGCATTTAATCTAAATCTCATGCATCCAGTCACCATTTACAACAGGACGTGGGAGTTAACTTTTATCCTCCACCAACGCGCCCCTCCCTGTCTGCCTTCCTGCCCCTCCCGGCCCATGAGGCTCCGAGGCTCCGTCTGACTCTCTCTCTCTGCGGCCCCGGTCCGAGCCCACAGCCTGTGCTGTGCAGGGGAGTGAGTGTGTAAGCTTGTTAAACTGTACAACCAAAATACAACTCGGAATTCTGGGTCCGGAGGCTCCAGGGGGAGTAACCGTATTACTTCTCTAGCACAAGAAGCCTGAACTTTGCGACAGTTACTTTCTGGCACCCAGTCACTTCCTGCCTGAGTTATGATCTAAATGGCCGGGCGTGAACTTCACCAGCCAGATAAGGAGGTATGACTGAGTCTCTGGAGAATGGCGTTAGGCAGTAGCCATCACGAGCTTCCCTTTTTGGGTGAAGAGACTCTCCTATGGGGTAGGTTTTTGAAAAAGAAGAAATTATCTGCCTGCGGCGAAGCAGCTGAGTATGAAAAAGACAAAAAGATTCAAAACTTCGAGCTCTAATAGTCTATGATTATTTAAATAGCTGTCCTACATTTAGAATAAAATATAGTAGAACCAGCTCTACCTCTTAGCATCTTTCCTCCGGCAGAAGGCAAAGGGGCGAGCGGCAGAGAGACAGAGAGCACAGTGACCTTACCCCTGGGGGGCGGTCAGGCTCCAGGGGCTGGCCCCAGGTGGCCACGGGCAGCATTTTCAAGCACCCTGTGCCAGAGACTTCATGTCCGCCTCTGAGCATCAGATGACAACAAGATGACAAAAGACGACTTCGTCACCTATTTTATCAATTTAATCCCATTAAAATTGCTAATAATTCATATTAAATATGAAAACCAATTTACTCTCTTATAAGTGGAAGCGACCCAAGTGTCCACGGATAGCTGAATGAATCAACAATGTGGTCTACCCACGCCATGGAACATTACTGGCCTTAAAAAGGGAGGAAATTCTGACACGTGCTACTGTGTGGCCCAAACTCTGAGAACATTGTGGAACGTGAAAT
>NW_024342466.1:2504934-2505423 GCF_902729225.1 Pteropus medius | reverse complement strand
AGATGTCACGCTCGTAGAGACGGAAAGGGGAAGGGCAGGGCCCGGGGCTGGGGGACGGGGAGCGAGTGTTCAATGGGGACAGAGCTGCAGGTGGGGACGGTGAAAAGAACTGTGGGGAGGGATGGTGGTGACCCTGTCACACCCTGGGACTGTGCTCGAGACGCCGCCGAGCTGTGCACTCGAAAATGGTTAAGATGGCAAATTTTATGTTACGTGTATTTTACCACCCTTTAAAAATATATATTAAAAAAAAATCCAGTTTACGCTTTAGTTTTTGCCACACCACAGAGGGAGGAAGAGACGAGACAGCGTGGACTTTTCCCCAGAGAGCAGGCGTGACATGGGCGAGGCCCAACCGTGTCACGAACCGGCCACACAAGAGATTAGGAACCTGTGTGGAAAGAAGCCTTCAGAGGAGGTACCACCAGGGGCATCTCTGGGTGAAGGCCGTCTCCCCACCACGAGCTCGCTACACCCGAACTTCCCAGC
>NW_024342466.1:2503640-2504084 GCF_902729225.1 Pteropus medius | reverse complement strand
CAACGCTGAGCACACAAGCACGTATGTGAACCCGCCCCTCCCCCCCCCCAAAAAAATCTACGAACAAATAAACGACAACAAAGACTCCGAGGAAATCCGTCAAAATGGAGCCGCGGACGTCCTCGCGTCATGACGAGCTTACAGATAAGACCGTTCCGATGTCCTCTCGGGGAGCATGTACTACTTTTAAAGGTGGAAAACAACACACAGTTCATTTCCCTCCATCAGTTTATTTGAAAAGAAGGAAGAATGAAAAGAAAAACCTTCATGTTTTATGTCCCCGGAGGCTTTGGAAGCCAACAGAGGAAACTATAATTACCGGGGCGGCCACCGCTTCTGGTGCCCCCCTCCTTCTGTGGGATGGATGCCCCCCCGCCCCCCGCCCCTTCCCCCCTCCCCCTGTGACCCCCCAGGCTGCTGAGCCTGTGGCCGTTCTCAGAGTAA
>NW_024342466.1:2502224-2502752 GCF_902729225.1 Pteropus medius | reverse complement strand
GAGGAGTCACGGTTAAGAATCCTCTGGGTTTTCAAGATGTCATGGACAGTTCTTCATCTTCCTTAACTTTTGCTTTAAAAAAATCATGATTGATCATTGATACTAGAGGTTTTTATGCTTTGAAAGAGAAAACAATAATAATGCAAATTCATCCTTTTGTGCAGAGCTCTCATTCAACTGATGCTATCGACCACTCCTGCAAATTGTAAATTCTACGTTTGGCATTTTAGTGATCATAGTGTCCCTATTTCTGAATGCCACGGAAGATACGTTAGCAAGGTTTGGTGAATTCGTTTTTCCTAATGTGTCCCAGATGCTTTCTTCAAACCTGTGAGCTCACGTCCTGGCCCCGCACTCACGGAGGGTGTGGGTGGGGGGCACCCTAAGGTCCCCGCGGGCCATCAGAGCTTTCCCCTCACACCACTTGCTCCCTGGGCTCTGGCACCCCGCTCCGCTGTGACCCGGAGCACCAGTCTCTGCTTCTAATCCCGGCTTCTCCAACCAAGCTCGAGGCCACCTGCCCGTTGA
>NW_024342466.1:2461177-2500171 GCF_902729225.1 Pteropus medius | reverse complement strand
CGCCCCGCCCCGCCTGTCCCTCTGCACGTCTCACGTCGCTGCTCGAACACGGACACTCCACACGCTTCAGCATCGCAATGGTTCACCTGACTGGGAAGCGTCTCCCTTAAGCGTCCAATGGCACCTGTGGGCCAGTGAGAGAGAATCGATTCTGTGCCGTCCTGGGTTCCTGACGTGCGACAAACGAATGAGCTTCCGTGGGACCAGGGGCTGTGCCTGGATTTGCCGTCACAGGTTGAGATTCGCATTTCAGACCCTTCACTGACTTGACGCGTCCGGGGCAGCGTGGGGAGGACACGTGTGCGGTGCAGGTTGGCACGCGGGCCCGCAGCCGCGTGCACGCTGACGCGGGTTCACTGCTCGTCACCTGAGGGGAACCTCTGCTGTCACGGCGATGCCACCCCATGAGCCGGAAGGGGTTCCCTCGGCTCGGGATGCCAAGACCCTTTTGGCTCGACAGACCGGTTCTCCATGTGCAGACACGGTCGGCCTCGCTGGATGACGCGCGGGGGAACGGAGACCTCGGGGCGGGGGCCCCGGGGCTGCCCTCACCGCTGGCGGCGCCCCGTGCTGTGCACCCCGCCTCCGCTGCGCGCTCAAGGAAAACCTTTCTCCGGAGGCGGAGGCGGGTGACAGAAACGGGAGCCAACGCCCTGCGCCGGAGGCAGTCCGCGCGGACACCGTCACGGAGCCCGCCGGAAGCCCCCGCACGCTGACCGTGTGCGGATGCTGTGTTGACACTGCCTTTGTCTCATCTCATTCCAGCCTTGACGGCTCTGAAAGGTCGGTTCCAGTGTCCCTTCGTGGAAGCTGAGGCTCGGGGTTGCGTCACGTACCCGGGTTGACAGAGGTTCCAGACGGCTCGGCTGCTGAGGGACTCTCCGTGGTCCTGACTTGTCCTCGCCCCGCCCTGGGCCTCCATCGGACCAAAGCCACAGTGGCCGGGGCCTCGGACACGACATGGCCTGGCCACTGCGCCCAGCGAGGCCACTACCCCAGTCTTGACACGTGACCTGTCCAAGGCCACACGGCCGGTCGGCACAGGGAGGAGCTGGAGCACAGACTTCCTAGAACGATGCCGCCTCCATTTCAAGAGAGCCGCTTCCCAGCTATGTTCCAGCCAACAGCTGTTCTTCATGACCTTTCAGACATCTCCCTCTCTGTGAAAAGCCCAACTGGCAAGTGATCCTTCGAGCACACATTACTTTCTTCCTATTAGAATTACCTCCATCCATCGCCATTTGGCAAATGTCCAAGAGCATCGGACAGCATCCTTCTCCAGCCGGTTTTCATTAAATGACTTGGTGTCTAATATTCAAATTTGTCCAGACTCTTCCTGATCTTCTGCCAGGAGCTGACCCGAGCCGATTCTGCAGGCAGTGACATGTCACGGTGTCAAGTGAACACACCTCACACGGGGGTGGGAGTTACGGAGACTTGGAGGCTTTCCTGCTCGCCGGCCACGGTCTCCTAGGGAACAGTGTGACGGGACAGTCTGTGTTTATCAAGATCATGCTGCCTTTTCCTTTTGTTAAAGCGAGGGGTGCGTCTGAGTGTTTTCCCAAGGCAGAGTCATCGTTTTGGTCCTACTTAACTCCAGCTTTCGGCTGTTCCTCCATCTGCTCAACATATATCTTCTAAGACAAAATCCACTGGAGCATCCATTTTAGGGATTATCAGGCTCCTGGTTAGGCAAGTCTGTTTTTGTTGATTTGTTGTTGTTGTTGTTGTTGTTGTGTGTGTGTGTGTGTGTGTGTGTGTGTGTGTGTTTGGTCTATGAGGAAGATGTTCAACTCTTAATCTCAATTAAGAAAAAATATTTGCAGCAGCTATGGAAAGGGTTAATACGTAATGTATAAATCAGCAAAAAGAAAAAAAAAACACCCCCAAAACCATAGTAACACTCCAAGACACGTTTTGACAACTCAAAAAAGAACTTCGAAAAACTGAGAACCAAAGAGCTACCAGCGTTAGCATCAAATTTACAAGGGCTAAGAATAATGATGCCACCTCACCCGGGGACAGGGGGCAGACGACAGGAGGCCAGTGAGACCCATGCGACCTCTCGGGAAAGCAATGTGGAGCCAGGGATCTGCTCTCAGGCCCCGCACGTTTACACTCTCAGTTTATGCTTCTTATACGCCACTTTACGGAAATAATTCGAGGCACAGACATTATTTACTCCGAAAGACGCTCGCTGCAATGTTCACAACTGCAAACAAACACAAAACCTGCAAACAATCGGTGTCCAACAGTGAGGGCCATCGACGCGGTGCTCTGTGGCCACCGAAACGTTCGTCGGAGCATTCGCTATAAGGATCGTGCTTCTTTCTTTCCTTAAAAAAAGAGAATTAAAAGTCTAGCATTCCCAGATACGTCGTGGGACTATGTTCAACCACATCCACAGATAGAAGAACGGGAGACGTAAAACAAATCATAACACGGATAACAGGCTCCGTGCTTGGTCACAGTACAGGACGTGAGATTTATTTTCTATTGTCTGAAGTTTCCTGTTTTCTATAATGAACAACGTGTTACAGTTAATATAACAAATTAAACATTTCCTTTAACCAACAATAATTACTTACGTTGGTAATTTCTTAATTTTTTCAATAAAAAACTTGTTGTAAGCCAAACTTCAGGACAAATGTCACCTGGTTAATACGCGGTTGAGTGCGAATGCTTCCGCCCCACCCGGGGGAAGTCAGGGAGGGCTTCCTGGAGAGAGAACCGAGTCTGGAGGGATGGGAGGTGGTGGTCGGGAGGGAGACAGGAGACGGGGAGGAGCGGGGAGAGAGCTAAGAGCTTCTGGTGCCGTCGTAAAGGTTTAAATTTATCTTGGGATCTACAGGGAGTCACTGAGGTGGCCACGAGGGGAGCCGTGGCATGAGGTTGGTGTTCTCTAGGGATCACTGGGACACCACGATGAAGACCAACCAGGGTCGATCCCGGAAGCAGACAGACTGGGAGGCGGCCACGTGAGGCGACAGGGCCTCAGCAGAGTCGTGCCGACGATTCCACGGGGCGCGGGAAATGGGGGACAGGGTCCTGGGGGACACAGCAGGGGCACCGAGCTGGTCGGGGATGAAGATGCTCAGTGGCAGTGGCAGGGGGTCTGGGCAGCACACGGAGACGTCGTGAGGTGACGTAAAGCCGCCAGCGTGGCTAGACCTGCACAGCCGAGGGCCTGTAGCCGTGACAAAGGAAAATGGCCAGGGAGTGACATCCGGCCCCTAAGGGAGCACGCAGTGGGACGGGCCGCGGGGGCTGCGGGGACCGGAGGGCGGTGTCGGTGTCGGGACGCCCGGCGGGGCAGTCCCCGGTCACCTCATCGCGATGTCCTACGTGGATGCCGTGGACAGCACGGAACGGACGATGCTAGAGGAACTGACAGAAACGAGTCCCATTTACCGTCCCTTCCTCCCCGTGGCCCCTGCCCGTCCCCCTCCTCCCCGCCGTGCCCCACCCCTCAGGGGCGCCCCTACCTCCAGGAAGGGAGAAAAGTCTCGGTGCCTGCGAAGAGGGACGAGCGGGATTTGACACCACACAGCAGGGACTGCCCCACGACTTACAGGAGGCCTGCAATCAGGAATGGCAGCACGGCGAGGCTGGCTGGCGCGGTGTCACAGGGCCGGTCCACGCTCCACCTGCAGGCCGGCAGCGGGCCCGATTTACGGGGCGGGGTCCCCTGCAGAGCCGGCCGTGTGCCCGGCTCGGTGCTGAGGCCAGGCCCGATCTCTTAGCTCATTCTCACAATGAGCCCGGGAAGAAGAGCCATCTTCGCGTGAGGACAGCGAGGCACAGGAGGGCGAAATGACCTGCCCCAGGTCGCGAGGCCAGTCGGCGGTGTGGGTTGCCACCACCGAGGCTCGGGCTGCTGGGGGAAGGGGTGCAGGATGTCAGTTGCCATGGAAACTCTCATCATCTACCTCCCAGACTGTCCTATGGATCAGGCCCACAGGGAGGACTTATCCTGGGGGATGCTGGTGCTGGCCACAGTCCGAGATGCTCCCAGCAGCGTGTGTCCGACCCCGCTCTGTGCAGTGAGGCCATGTCGCCTGCCCAGGCTGCAGGGTTACTGTCCGCTCCACAGCCAGCTCGCCTGGCTGAAGAGTGTTTAAAATCCCCAGTCACCAGAGACACACAGCATCGCTACACAGTGTCCGGTCTTAATGACATTTACAAAGAGCATACAGTCGTTTTATTTTTAGAGTACCTTTTGGCAGTTTCATGGCATGAAATGAGTTACTCAGCACAAAGCCCTGACTTTAAATACTGTGCTGATAATAACTAAGACATTGGATTAAGGTGCCTGGGTTCGTGGCCACCTTGGGGAACCAGCTCACTCCTACGTGCTGCGTAGATTCCAAGCCTGGCTTTCTAGTCAAAACCCGAGAGAGGAGGCGAGGTCCCGTTTTGAAGATTTCAGATTATTTCATCTATAAACGTTTCATTCAAAATTGCTGGCTCTTAAAGTTATTTCAAAATATAAAAACCTTGGGAGATTTACTCCAGTAAATAAGAAAATACGCTTTTATTATTTCTTTTAAACTAAATTACTATTGCACTTTACCTCGACACTTTTATGAAAGCCTCAGATTTCAGTTTCGTCGATTAAAAAAAAAAGCATCAGAAAATAGTTTCTTCCACAATAAGAAAGGCTGGGTTATTTAACAGTGAGGAAGAAGCGTAATTAAATGTTTCATGAATCATTCAAATCATAAGCATTTGTGTAAGTGTTTGAGAAACTTAAAAATCTTTCCGAGTCAGCACAGTGCCCTGGGCGGGTGATACGCCTGAAGTCATTTATTACCTTCTATAGAAAACTGTACACTTAATTTTACGAATGACAATTCCTGGCTGTCACGACATTCTGCAATGCGACGGAAAGCTAAGGATGCGTGAGAGTTTTCGCAAATGTCCCACCTTCGAGCCCAGCGAGTCCACCTCCAGCGACGTTCACAGTGCACGCAGAGGTGACTGATCACGCGGGGCCCGCGTCCACAAACGGTGGCGAATACAGACAGAACGCCGCACGGCCGTGGGGACACTTAGAATGACGACGTTATAAACTGATACTTGCTCAAAGATTTTGAATTCCAACGAGAAACTTCAGAGAAGGCAGCGAGGACACACTCGCAGAGACCAGGCCCTCACGCCGTGGAGAGAAAGTCTAATTTGAGCAGCATTACTTTCTGGAACGTTTCGTCTAAGACGGGAGAGAGCCCCGCCTGCTCGGAGCTTTGCCCTTGCACAGAATATCGCTTGTCTCCTCCAAAGGTGGCATCTGAGCTTCAGGACACACCGCCTCCTCTCCGGCCCCCGGCCCCCGAACGCCTGCTGCCACAGGAGTGTCATCACTGGGAGGGGCCCACCGTGGCGCCCGGCCTGCCTGGTGTCCAGTGCGGGCTCTGTCGCTTTCCAGCCGGTGACTCGCAGTCTCTGTTGCTCTCTCCCTGAACTCACCACTTCACAGCCCTGCCGGGGAGATGGGAGCGAACGGCCGGTGTGCTCCCACGCGCTCAGTACCCGCCCCTCACGGACTGTTAATCGGGGTGTCAGCTCCCAGGATGGCCTTCTTGCCTCGAGGTGACCCTGGCTGTGACGGGGCCGGGGTAGCTGACGGGGGTGCAGAGCACACTGCCCGGGGTGGCAAACAGGTGTGGAAGGCAGGTGCTCTCTCTCGGAGCTCAGAGACCTCGTCTGCGCCGGGAGTCAGCGGTGGGACCGAGAACGGAGCAGCCGCGGGCAGCAGGGGCCTGGGCTGGGCCGGGCACAGGGGGAACCGTGCCCGGCCCCCAACCCAGGGCCGTACCCCCAGCCCACCGGGGTCCTTGCGCCGCCATCCACCACGGCACTGAGGCTGCTCAGGCCGAGGCCTCCCGACGGCAAGGCTCCAGGTCACGCCTCCACGTGTGCCCCTGTGGGTCTCTCCACAGCACAAGACACTGCCCACCTCCCTCCCAAGCCGGGTGACTCCCTTCTGTCCCCTGGCTCTGGGGTGTGCCAGGTGACTGTTCTGCTCACCTTCTCCATCAAATCATCCATCCATCCATCCCTCCCTCCCTCCTCTCCTCCTTCCTCCCTCCATCCCATCCTCATCCATCCATCCATCCATCCATCCTCCATCCATCCATCCCCCAGCGCTCTGTCCTCAGCACCCTGTGCTCTGATCTCCTCAGGACTCAGGTGGCTCCAACTACCCCTGAACTCAGAGGACCCCCTCCCCGCCCCGGGTCCAGGCCAAGATCACTAGACTTGTCCACCTGGGCAGCCGTCCGTTACTCCAGGACGACACTTCCAGAACGAAACGAAACTCTCCTCGCTTCGCCTCCCTGCCCTGCCCACCCACTGGCTCCTCCATGATCGATGGCACCGCGACGTGGCACTGTCCCCCCCCCAGCACCGTCGCCAGGGGCCTGGCAGTCGGGCCGTGCCTCACTTCTTTCCCTCCTTGTCCCACAGTCTTTATTGTTTTTAAAATCCACAAATTCCAGTCATTTGAATTAAACCAGTTCCGGTTGTTAACGTGACCCAATGCATTCTAATTTGCACAAAATAGGTTTCCCTATAAATAGGCAGCCCGAGAACGGGAGCACAGAGCTGTCCCAGTTACAAGGACTTCTTAGTGGATTTCGCTGCGGAACAAACAAGTCTTTCGGGCCGGTTTTTGACACATCATTAAACATCTTCAAATCCCCAGAGAAAGGAAAACATACATCTGGTCGTTGGACTTGGGAAAAAAAATAAAAAGACTTTCCTCGTCTTGTGTACGGGGCTAAGAGCACACGACACACGCCGCACATTTCAGCTCTGAGAACGAAATCGTCTGGGACGCTCGAGAGCACTGCGCCGGGCTGAACAGTGCCCTCCAGACGTTCCCGTCCACCCAGAGCCCGTGACCGTGGCCTGATGTTGGGGAGGCTCTTTGCAGACGCGATCCAGCAATGACGCGGTCGCTCTGGATGCGCGTGGTCCCTCATCCAACGACCGGCTCCTTGCGGGGAGACAGAAGCGTGCACGAGGACATGCAGACACGCAGGGAGCGGGCTGCACGAAGACAGAGGTTCTGGCCAACCGCCCGCGGGAGGAGAGAGGAACCCGCTTCCTCAGCGCCTCCTGGAGGAACCCGCTCCGCCAGCACCCTGAGTTTGGACTTCTGGCCTCCGGACTGCGAAAGAGCGGCTTTCCGTTGTTTTAAGACACCCAGCTTGTGGCCATTTATCACGACAGCCTTGTAATACAAATACGCTGTCGTACGTCGCCTTGGGCACACCGTCTTCAGTCAGACTTTACGTTTTACCCAAGGGAATCGTGGTGACGCTTATTCTGAGACTTATAGGTGCCTCGGGAGAGCCTTGGCCTCCCAGCCTGGCCACATGACCAGGTGGTGGACTCAGAAAACAGAAGGCTGTCGCCATCTCTCTTTCTGGAGCTGTCCCCGGGCACAGCGCACCGACGGAAGCTCACGATTGTAAGCAGCACCTTGGACCCAACCTGCCTCCTGGAACGTGCTGGTGCACTTGTGCGTCTCCGTAACAGATATTCGCTGCATCTCAAGATTCCGTGGATGGTGACGAGGCCATAGGTCACTCACCGGTTTCTGCCCGGGGCGATCAACGGGGAGGACAAAGTGGCCCAGGGCCGAGCACAAGGCAAAGGGGCCAGGAAAAGCGAGAGAAGCCAAGTCCTGGACTTAACCCGACCTGGACAGAGAGGGGAGCAAAGGGGCTGAGGGGAATGGGGGGGTCCAGGGGGGTAGGGAGGCCGAGGGGGGCGGGGAGGCCGCCCTGCCGGCCTAAGGGCTTTGGGGACAGACGCCTTTGCCGGGAGCTCAGGGGCCCTGTTCTCTGAGGAGGACGACAGCTGGAGGCTGACGTCCGTGCAGTCTGGACACGTGGTCCAGGCTGAGTTTAGTGGGCCAGGCTGAGTTTAGTGGGCCCACTGTGTCCTCCAGAACCAGCAGTGGGGGGAAAGCGGAACCTCCATCACACTGCAGAATCGTGGGGTCCCTGGAACAGCCTGGCCACTTCGGGGGCTCTGTCCAGGACCCCAGGGCTCTGCAGATGGCCGCAGATGCACTTAGTCATGGGTCATTTCCTTCTGGGATATTTTACTGATCTTTGAAATATTCATTCTGATCCACTTAGTTTGGTTTTCTTCTTCAGAGACTCGAAGTTGCTGTGTTGACTCTCCTTTGCCTGTCTCATTAATCACAGGAGCATCTACAGATGCTTAAAACGTAAAAGGCAAATGTGTTTTTATTCTATAGGCCTCGTCCCCAAAGTGAAGTGCACGCTCTTCGAATAATATTCTTCCCCTTCTTTTAGTTTCTATTTTTGTTTGTACTGTACAGTAAATTGATTTTTGTTGTGGCAGTACACGTATAATTTATGAACAAGTAATTATTCGTGTGTCAGATGGATGGTCCCTCAGAAGTCCGGGATGATCTTGGGGTGCGTATGGGACAACTGGGCACGGAGGCTTCGAGAGGTCTGAGGCCCACGGCCAAGAACCACTGCTTTCAAAATCTGGCCAAAAGTCTTGCACACCTAGTTGTTCAGTAACTATTCGCTGATTTACCTTGGAAGGTCTTTCAATAGATGTAATAAACATATATCTCAACTTGGCAAAAAAGGGGCGGAAATGTAATTTGAGTAACAGTATTCAAATAACTTAAGACCCATGCTTCATCTCTGCCCTGTATAATAGCGATTACTTTTTCTTTGATTTTTCTTACTCTAACCCTTAATTGCATAAAAAGAAGCCTGCAATCCTAAATATCCAAAAGGGAATTATCTAGGTGCACCGATTTGCTACGGCAATTTTTGTTTTGTTTTAATTCGTCTAGTTTTTTAATACACGATATAAGTCGTCACCCAAATCAGTTCTTTAAGGCTACGTGTGTGATTCCCACCAGGTAGCTCTCCTCTACCTGTTACACACAAATCGCAGGTCAAAAACAAAACGGAACGACCTCAGTAGCAAAACCGACAGTTTGTGGCACAGATAAACGTCACCGTGGTGACCAATACCTTAGACTTCAGCAAAGGGACCAGAGGAGATGCCCGCCTGAGTGTGGGATTGTGAATCCTTTTCAGAGCCGATCTATGAGGGGAAAAATGTCTATTTGTTTTGCCATTTAGTTTTTCCGTTGAGGGTTTGGATACTTTTTCTTTCGTTCGTGTGATTGGG
Organism: Pteropus medius; assembly: GCF_902729225.1. NCBI lineage: Eukaryota > Metazoa > Chordata > Mammalia > Chiroptera > Pteropodidae > Pteropus > Pteropus medius. The sequence continues at coordinate 2,490,976 of NW_024342466.1, read as the reverse complement.
TTTCAATCAATGCTGACTATTGTGTTGTTTCCTACAGTGAATACACGGAACTGTTTTGTTTAAATCATATTACTCCATTAAAAAGAGGGACTACATATCCAGTCACACCACCCGCAGGTGGATCCGTTTCCACCGGTTTAGTGCGTTAGCCAACCTGCTCCCCCGCCCCACTGGTTTCAAAGACGCTGGTTTGAAGCTAACGTACAGATCAACGGGAATGTCACCTAGACCCAACCGTGCAGATTTCAGTCTCTCTGTCACCACTGTGAATTCAGTTTCTCAGGGAACTTGTAAAAGTCCACCTTCCCTTTAAACATAGAAACCCTCTCTGTTAAAATGCGCACGACACTGAGTCTTCTCGAATAAAAAATAAAAATCTCTGTAATCCTTCATGATGCCACTGTGATTTCTAAAATTAACTTCACGCGGCTATGCCGTGGACTCGTCCCTACGCGGACCCGTGAGTGAGAATACTTTTTCCAGCAATCGAGGTGCCTGAGCCGCACCCCCACCCCATTCCCAGCCCCCACGTTCGCCCTCAGCTCTGAGCCTCCGGGTCTGAGTCAGCCATGGGAGGGAGAGGCCTCGGAGCCTCCTCATGCTGCTTTTCAAATTAGTGACTCACATCGTAGAACAATAACTAACATTTAAAAATGTTACGTATGTGCCAGACACTTTTTAACATTTACAAAAGTTACTTGTAAACATCGAAACCAACTAAATACCTAAGAAACGTTAAAATCACAAGGCTAACAGCTCAACGCCCGACTCCGGCCACTGCAGTCTGATCTGAGCGTGTTTCATTCCAGGTTGAAATGTGATTCCACTGTGAGTCATGGTCATTCATCTCCTAAGACTGTCGGGTCGCTTTTATTTCAAAGGTCTAAATGACCTACTTATGGAGCAGGCAGGTAAAGAACAACAGAGAGGTAAGAACTGCCTCGCTGAAGCATTTAAACAGGGTGAGAAGGGGCACCTGCCGAGGCACAAAGAAACCAGACGGGGGTTTGGGGGCTCTCGGCAAGCGTGCGTGGGACACTGCGTGTGGCACGCGTCCTTGGACGAGCCATCGGGCCTCTGAAGCTCCTTTTTCAAATAAAGGAAGTGGGGTGGAGATCCATAATGTCTAAGACCCCTTCCGGTGGTAAGTCACACAGTCCTTTGATTTAACGCCATCAATGCGGGATAGTGCTGGGCAACCGCGCCCGTTGGATCTGAGGGAGAGCTCAGGGAGGCTGTTTATTATGCACCTTTTATGGCGCTGGAACCCTGGCGGGAACAGCTGCCCTCCACGCAGTCACCGTGGCCTTCCGGTCATGAGTGCCACGGTGGGGCACGCCCTCCCTGCACTGACAGAATGAGAAAGAACGAGGCGGTGGATGGATGGCTCAGCGAAAGGCCGGGCTCAGAGCTGTTTGGGGACCGTGGCTCGGGAAAGCTGAGGCTGGCCGTGTCGCTGAGTTCTGACCTAGCTGCTGCCTGGCTGTGTGCAGATGGGAGCAGTGAGCCGGTCGCAAGTGACAGGTGGGGCGTGGGGAAGCCGGGGCCCACCCTCCAAGTCTCCTCAAGGGCTGCCCAGTCTAACGGCCAGAGACTGTGGCTGGCTGCCCAGCGAACTGTCATCTGCTGGCGTCGTTTTGATGGCCCCCAGCTGCAGGAAAGTCTTAATCATGGGTGCCCAGAAGTAGAGCTGAGACTCGCTGGGCCACTTAGGGAGTCACCCCGATGAGGTCACCACACCCAGATTAGAACGCTTTCCAGTTCTAAAACTGTGATGGGCCGAGCAGACGGCGCAGCCCGCTCCACGGGCCTTTCCTGCTGAAGTGGGGACAGCGGGCAGGGCGCCTCTATGTAAGGGACAGGCACGGGCTACAGAGAAGCGTGATTCGTGTGCACGTTTTGCCAGCTTGGCTGCGCTCTCATTTATATGCCACGAAATTCATCTGCATTAAGTGTACAGCTCAAGGATTTTTAGCAAACGCACAGAGCGGTGTGACCAGCCCACGACCTAATTTTAGACCATTTCCATCACCCGGAAGATATCTGTTTCATGCAGTCTGTTTGGTGTGGCCTGTTTTGCAGAATCCCTCTTGGAGGCACTCAGGCCCGCCGGCAAGTTACACTGTATCAAGAGTTTACTGGATTTTTTTTGCTACCTCCAAGGTCACCGTAGACAAGTAGCCAAATGTAACCCCTACTACTCCTTAACTTTGTAACATTTTTTATGTCTCATCCTTTATCCTCCCAAACACAGTGAAATGCTCCCCACCACCCATCTGGCCCTCAAGCCCCTGCCACCCACCTCGTCCCTGTGGTCCAGCCCTACCTCGACTTCCCACTGTCCCTCTTACTGCTTTTTTTTTTTTTGGTGGTAAAATATATATAATATGAAATTTAACATTTTATTCATTTTTGTGGCATTAAATACATTCACATTGTTATACAACTATCACCAACATTATCTCCGGAAACTTTTCATCCTCCCAAACTGAAACTCTGTCCCCACTAAACGCTCACGGGCCATTCCTCCCTGCCCTGGCACCCGGCCTCCCGCCCTCTGTCCCTACGATCTGACTGCTCGAGGGACGTCGCGTGAATGGAATCAAGTCGTAGTCACCTTTTTCCAACCGGCGCATTTCACTCAGCACGATGTCCTCCAGGTTCATCCACACTGTGGCATGTGGCAGGATTTCTGTTCTTTTTCAAGGCTCAGTAATGTTCTGCTGCGTGGATGAACCGCGTTTCATGGACACTGGGTTGTGGCCCCGTGGCTGCTGTCTGCGGCACCACCAGGAACACGAGCGCACACCTCTGTTCTGCATGGGCTCTTTCAGCTCGATGCCCGGAGGCGGGATCGCTGGACCACACGGTACGGCAGCCCCCTCACCTGCGAGGACGCGTTCTGAGACCCCCCCAGTGGGCGCTGGAAGCCTCGGAGAGTACCGGAGCCTGCGTGTGCCATGGCTTTCCCTGCACAGTCACACCCGTCACAAAATCGCTCTCTCAAGATATCTTACTGTACTGTACTCATTTTTTTTTCCACATAAAGGAAGGACTCGATGGCTTCTTTCTGGAGTGTCCAAGCTGCCAGCATCACTGCTCCTGTGTTTTGAGGCTTTAATCACTGAAAATCAGGGTGACTTGAACACAAGCTCTGTGACGCTGCAGAAGTTGATGTGCTCAGCGAGACGGCTAAGTGACAGCCGGGAGGAGACTGACTGTATGCCACGAGGGGACGCTGGACAGAGGGACAGTTCACGACCCCTGCGGGACGGGGCAGGATGGCCCGAGATTCCATCACACTCCTCAGAATGGCACGCCATTTACGACTGACGAACTGTTTATTCTGGAATTTTTCATTTAATATTTGCATACTGGGTTAACCGCCAGTAACAAACCACAGAGGATGAAATTGCAGGTGTGCGTGTGTGGGGTGGGGTGGGGGTGGGGACCACCGTCATCCTGCAGTGACATTTCTAAGGAATTCTTTTTTCTCTTGAACCTTTCCAATGGGGCAACCATCCCCACTACTCGCCGGACCAGCTCTCATCAAGGTCACCCCCAAAGCCCCGCCCTGACCTTCCCTGACCCAGGGGTGGGACCTGACACAGGCGAGCCCTGCCCTCCTTAGAGACTGTCCCCACTGGGGTTCCAGGACAGCAACTGGCTGCCTTTCTGGTCCGCGCCTTAACGACTTCTCGGAGCCGCCCGTTCCCTTGGTGACCTCACCTGGTCACCCACTCCCGATACGTTGGTGATTCCTGAGTTTGCACTCCACCCGGGTCTCGCTCTTAAATCCCAGACTCACACCCAGCTGCCTCGTTTGCTTCTCCCCTCAGCTGTCAAGTAGGAACTTCAGGGGTCACGTGTGCAAAACTCAGCTCCCGGCTCCCCCTTTTCCCAGTCTCCCCAGCTCAGAAAGTGGGTGCTCCATTGCTTTTTCCAGGGATGAGTTTATAATGGAAAGATCTGTTGTCATCACCGGCCCCCGATGACCACTCAAAGCGGGGCCACCCCTGAGGACCCCCGATGTGACCCAACGGGAAGCAGCCAGCAGCCCCATGAGGGAAAGGTGCTCCACAATCTGGAGAGGCCACTTGAGCTGTGCTGCCCAATGCACGGCGGCCACACATGGCTACTGAGCAGGCGAACTGCCGAACGGACGTGATGGAGAGAGTTTAGTGTGCGAAAAAGAACATAAGGTAGCTCACTGACGATTATGCTACGATCACATGTTGCATAATACTATTTAGGACATGCTGGGTTACATCAAATAGATATTTAAAATTAATGTCGCTGACTTCTTTTTACTTTTTTTAAAAATGTGGCCAACATAAAATTATACCTGCGGCTCATGTCACATTTCCATTGGACAGCACCGTCCTAGAGCTCACGTTCATTCACGTTCATTCACGTTCATTCAGGGACAACGAAGTAGCCCTCATATGTGTGTAGGTGTTCACTGCACTAGTCTCCCTAATTTGGGGCACGCTTGAAAACTTTTATATTAGAATTCACTTTTAAAAGCCTCCAGCTTCACCTTAGGGACAACGAATTGGCCGTCATCCATGCCCGAGGTGACCCGGTGCGTGTTTCTGAGAAGCATGTGGGGACAGAGCTGCCAAGAGAGGCAACTAGATTCCCCCCGAAACATGCTGATTCAGCTCCCAGAATGGTTTAGGTCAAACCTCAACACCCACTCTTCCAGTCGCCCGGGCAAGACCCCTGGGGTCACGTCTAGTGTCTTTTCTCTTGTCCCCCACGCAATCAGCCCGAAAACCCTGTGAGCTCCATGCATGGGGTGTCTGACCCTTTCTCGCCACCCCACACTCCACTCTGGTGCCGTGGCCCTCGCCCGTCCCCCTGAGTCACTGCACCTGCATGCAGCCTGGTCCCCTGCGTCCGCCCTCACCCCCTCCTGTCTGCTCCTCATGCAGGCAGCTGACGGCCACACACGCAGGACTCGGTGGGAGGGTGAGCCTGGGGCTCTGCAGACCCGCGCGGCCATACTGGGGGTCCCGCCCACGGCACCATGCAGAACCTCTCAAAACACTAGCCGGAGCCGGTCAGTCCTCCCTCGGAGGTGTCCGGCTGTCACCCGTGCCCCCCAGCAAGAGCTCAAGTCTCACAGTGGCCGAGACTGAGCCCTCAGCTGGGTTCACAGGCTCCCTGCTCAGGCCAGCGCTCGACCTGAGGCCTTTGCACCTCCTGTTCCTCTGCCTGGACATCGCCCTGTCAGAAGTTCTCTGACGCCCCGTCACAGTGGCGAACCCCCCCGCCCCCCGCTTTGGTCTGTAGCACTGCCCACCGCCTGCCGTGTCACAGAGCTGCCTGTTCACAAGCTTATCTGTGGAGCCCCAGAGGGCGGGGGCCGGTGCCCTGCTGTGTCCCCAGCACGAAGGACGTGGTCAGTGGAAAGCTGCCAGTGGGCAGACAGACACCGGAAAGTCAGGTTCGTGAGGCGAGAACCATGTCACTGGTGCCTGTAGGGACGAGTCGCAGATTTATTTGTTGAATCAGAGAAGAAATGAATAAATGAACGGACAGGTAAATGGACAAAAGAACCCAGGGCCCATGAGGACAGAGCGATGCTGACCCCGCGGCTGTTCGGAACCACGGAGGGAGCGAGGGGGTGATGACCCGGGGAATGAAACGAGAAACGAACATTGTCACGATCCTTCCTGGCCCGCTATTGACAGCGGCCTGAAAAACACCATTTTCTTTTTAGAAAGTAAAGTCCAAAAACACATTGAGATCGCCCTGCAGCTGACCTGTCATTGTACCTCACACGACCACGTTCTCAGCTGAGTGTAGCCGACGGAACAGCACCTACTCCGGGCCTGGGGAGAGGGATCTGCCAGTGTGTCCCAAAGTCCGGAGCGGGTCAGTCTGCGGCTGGGGCCACGACAACCGGACCAGCTCTGCCTCCTGCTCCTGCAAAGGCCGATGGGCCCCGGCAGCCCCGGACATGCCCGCGAGTCGGAGGCCGTGAGCCAAGGCCTCCCCTTGGCTGTCCGTCCATCACTCTGAGAATACCCTGGGGGCAGCGGAAGCAGATCTGCATCACATGCCCAGGGGAGAGAAAGAGAAAAAATCCTGGGAAGATGTGAGTCGGGAATTTGAGAAAATGAGGCCCGAGGTTATAAACGGCTCGACGTCAGTGCTTTCCTTCCTCCTCACGGAATCTGCTTTGGGGGACCCTCTCCAGGCCACGATGCTCCAGTCCCCCCAGCTCTGCTGCTCAGGCACGGGAGCTGGGGTGCGGGAGGTTTCTAGAGAAAAGGGTGTCCGTTGCTCATCGCCCGAAGACAAGAGGGGCGAGGGGAAGCTGAGGTTCCGTGACCCGCTCACGTGACGACCACCATAAGACGGGAAATCGAACCTTCGGTCTTCCGAACGGGAGGCGTCCGTCCCACCACAATCAACACGGGATAAGCGCCAGCCCTCTGATGAGCTGCCACATAACTGTGGAAAAGAACGATCCCCAAAATAGAAGAAGAGGAGCTCTGGGTGTCAGGACGGAGTCGGCAGCTGCCAGGAAGACGCGGTGGCAGCCGTGGCTATTTCTAGTCCCCGCATTCCTAAGACGCACGCACCCCGGTCGGCGGCCGCTCGCCTCGCCCGCCGCTGGCGGAGACGCACCGAGCCACTCACACGCGACCCGAACGTGGGAGCAAAGCGGGGTCACGTTAGACCCACACGCGGAAAGCGGAACAGCAGAAGATGAGTGGACGGAGACACGGCCTCGACCTCGGGTCATGGGACGCGGTCGCGACCTCGGGTCCCGACGCGGCTGCGGTCGGAGGCCGTGCTGGGCGCTCCGGGATGGCAGAGGGAAGCGTGGGTTCTGGTCCGAAACGCCGTCTCGCCAGGAGCCCGGCTTGTCCGGCGACAGCCCTGACGGCCGTGAAGACAACACGCGTCTCCATCTCGGCTACGACGGCCGGAGGCCGGGACCGGGAGAGCCCAGCGGACGCGAAGCAAGTCCAGCCGGGGGCCCTGCCACGGCGCACCCCGTCACGGCGCACCCCGGCGCTGCCTCCGGAACCAGGGCCACCGTGCCCTGCCCCCGTCGCCGGGCCTTGCCTCCTCCGCACTTTGCAGAGGCCCTCGCGTCGGCCAGCGGAGCCTGCCCGGCGCCCTCCCCGCCACGCGCCACGTCAGGGACCAGTGACCGAGGCGCCGGGGCCTCTGCCCGCTGCTGTGACGCCGCTGTCGGGCAGGGCGCCTCGGACCCGCGACGGCGTCTGCCGCGGGCAGGACGGCGGCTCTGCCGTTTCAGGCCTCCGAGATGTGGGGCGTTGGCCACACCCCGTGACCTCGCCTCTCCTGAGGATGACACGCTGGCTGCCAACGGCAACGCCGAAGAAAGAAGAATTCGGACGGAAAAGTGTCAAACGCAGGAGGGGAGCCCAACGCGGGGGCAGCCATAGCCGTGGGAACGGAACGCTCCGTCAGGCGCGTAAAGCACACCTGTGCGGTGCGTAAAGCACACCTGTGCGGTGCGTAAAGCACACCTGTGAGGCGTGAAGGACACGCCGGTTTTCTTCCCGTTCATCCCTGAGCCCGTCATTCGAACAACGATCCGCTATTCGGCCTCCCTCACCCCCTCCAGGAAACGGGTGAGCGGACTCGCCTTCCCGAGCACACCTCGGGGGGCACAGCCCCTCCTGGCTGCACCCGCAGGTGCCCTAGAGCTCGCCCCTTCCCATGGCTCAGGCGAAGTGCCAATGTCTGCGTCCACTGCAGAGAGCGGAACACCCAAAGGTGACAGTGGGGCCCAGAGGCCCAGCCGGCGCCCCACAGTGAGGAGGAACAGCAAAGGCCATGAGGCCGGGACAAGCAGAGGCCACAGCAGGTGCCACAGCATCCGCGAGGGCTCCCCAGTCCCTGCTCTCGTTTACCAAGTGACTCACTTTTGATACCCACAGGGAAAAAGAATGACCGTCCACCGACGAACTTGGGGGTGGCACAGATGTTTACAGTAACGGCGGTGATGGCTTTAATCGAGGGCCACACAGTCTTCAGTGTCCCCCCCTCCACGACATGGAGCAGACGTCCCTCCCTGGAAACGGGCCGGACTTGGAGACCCGCTTCCGGGGGACAGAGTGGGGAACGCGAGAACCGCGGCTTTACGGAGGAGGAAGCCGCAGACCCACCGCAGCCCAGTGGTCAAGGCCACATGGTTGGCGACACGTCCCGCTGTCACCCGGTGCCCCTGATGTGACGTGAGCGAGGGGCACTTCAGCTCTGAGAAGTCTTCCCCAAGTCCAGAGCCTCAGTCTGATCAGACGGACGCCGGCCTAGGAGCATCCTACAGAGCACACAGCTCATACTCCGCACAGGCGCCCAGGCCTCGGAGACCGGGGAAGACCGAGAAACCGTCACAGATTGGTGGTGATAAAGGCAACACGATGACAAAACGCAGCGTGGGATCCCAGAACGGATCCTAGAACAGAAAATGGGGAAACCGTATAAAGTCTGCAGTTTGGTTAACACCAGCAAAAGAATTGCTTAAAACAGGTCACATCTTAAAGACCCGTCTTGCTGAGCTTGGTGGCTTCGCAAGGCCCATCTCCAAGGCTCTATCGCGTTCATTCCTGCCCGCCCAGTCTCCGACCCGCCGCAGGCACACACGGCTTCGCAGGACCGCGGGCCGCACGCGAGGTGAAGGTCGGACAAAGACAGCTGTTTGCTGCACCTGGCAGGGTGTGTTAATGCACCCAGGGCCCTCCCGTCCGAACCCCGCGCCCCACCAGGCAGGCTGCACGGGGACCGCTCTGCACACGCGCCCGCGTCCCCTCTGCCCGGACGGCGGGCCACGGCCTGAGCAGAGCTTCGAGGCACACCAGCCGCCTCCCTCCGCTCAGCCAGCTGCCACGCACGGGGCTCTGATCACCCCCTCGCTGCCCAGTGAGGCCACGTCCCGTCGCTGGGGTCACGTGGAGTAGTGCGCACACGTCACAAAACACGTCAATGGAGAAACGCCAGGGAGAAAAGTCACAAAAACGAGGACTTGGAAACGAGGGAGCAACTGGAAGGGAGGACGGGGAGGGACCGAAAGCCCCTGCTTTACTCCTCCCTCCGGGCCCACCACGCGGAGCAGGACAAGGCGGCCCACCACGCGGGCCGAGTGACGTGGGGCCAGGGTGCACCCGGCCACGGCAGACCCTGCCAGCAGCAGGTTCCTGGTGACTCTCCACTTACACCCACGTGACCAACCACTGGAGGTCTTCGGAATCTTGATCTGTCTCAAAAGAATCTGAACTTTCATGTGTTCTGTGAAGTCAGACTAATTCTATCCACTTGTTTGTTTGCCCATCTGTCCACTAACTTGCCCGCCATCTGAGTGCCCGCTAGGTGCTGGGGGCTGGCCCTCGGGCTGGCTCCTCCATGAGCCTGAGGGTTATGACAATATTTATGCTCGTTACTGGAGCAAGCCATTCTCCCCTCGGGCATCTGGGCAGGAAACAGCCAAGCATCCTAATTGGGAACATTCAGGGACGTGCCAGACTTCGCTTCGATGACCAGATTCACTGATGGCATCAGTTTACTTAAGGTAGCTTCCCAACGTTGGTTTGAGCAGCTCGAGCTACTACTTCCGAGCTGTTATGCATTTCCCGATCTGAGGGACCAGGACCACCTCAGTGACAGCTGGCCTGGTTCCACGCTGTGACGACCAGTGGCCTTTGCAGGTTTGCTGTACAGTCAGCATATGCAAAATGCAAGAGAAGGCAGCGAGCCGGGGCTGCCATTCACCGCAGAGTCCAAGCAAAGGCTGGCAAGTCCAGGGCCTGCCTTGCACGGTACCGCAAATGTTTTTGCATTTGGGCCATGCGTGAACTCTGTGAGGCAGGCTGCTGGGTGTTTGTTGTCCCTTACGGTTCAGAGCGCCAAGACTGAGCGGGACTTGTCCCTGGGAACCCTCCTGCCCCCACCACCGCCCCACTTCCCCAGTCAAGCAGCCTGGAGCTGCATTTGGAGCTGGAGCCGAGGCTGGAGCTGGAGGCAGAAGCCGGGCCTCTGTCTTCTGATTGTGTTAACGCGGGCGGCAGGCAGGTGGCCGCCGCACACACGTGGTCTGTGGCAGCATGGTGGCCTGCTCTGTTTCAGAGGGCGTGTGAGGAGGCCCGGACGCTCCACTGAATGTCAGGGTCCCCCGCCCTGAGCACGGAGTGCACGGCCATGCCTCACCCCCTCCATCTACCGGTGGGAACGCCGAGGCTCAGAGAGGCTGAGGTGGCAAAGCCAATAGCGGTGACGCCGGGCCTCGGATCTTCAGACTCAGAGCCCGACTCCGGACCTCCGTGCTGTGCTCTCTCCGCGGCGTGCTGGAGACTTCCGTGAGGGTGCGCCACGCCCCACGTCCCGTGGGGACTGGGAGCGAAATTTGATTTCACGGGTTTCGTGGTTTTCCGCAATGACTATGCTACGAGCATTGACTGCGTCACGCCAAGAGGAACCTACGAGCGACCCGTGCCGGGCTGGCCTTGGTGGCAGAGATCAGTGTGACACGGGCACAGCTCGGCTGCTGGGTGTTGCTGGCCTCCTGCTGATGAGTCCCGATGAGGCTGTGGACACGGGGGCTGGTAGGGGCAGGACAGTTCTGTCTCCTGAGGCGTCACCGATGCCACCGCCCCGCGTGGCGCACGCGTGGACTCTGATGGAGGAAGCGTTTGGAAGGAGAACAGCACAGTCACGGGTTTTCACGTGAACAAGACGACGCCGGTCTCCGCCAAACTGCAGAGGGTTCCCGTCTGTGCTTCCGCCTGCGTCCATTCGACAGGCGGCTCTCCAGAGACTCCTGGGTGCCAGGTTGGGGCTCCCGCAGCCTGAGGGCTGGCACAGCCCCACACTGCACGCAGGGTGCAGAGAGCCGCGGAAAGCAAATCGTAACCCAGTGATGAGTGTGACAGGTGAGCCAGGGACACTCGAGAAGGCTGCACACCTCAGGCCAGGGTGGGGCGCAGGCAGGCGGCGAAGCTTCCTAGAGGAAGTGACCCCCAGGAGGACAGAGAGCTGGCCAGGCGAGGTCGGGGGACGTGAGCGCCCGCTGGGGAGGCCTGACCTCAGCGGCCGTCCCGCGGCATCTCCTGAGTCCCCCATCACGGTCGTCCTCACTCCACAGACGAGGAGCTGAAGCGTGCAGACGACACGAACCCCACGTCCCGACCCGGCTAGTGGCGGGGCTGGGCCCGCTCCGACGACCCCCGAAGGAACGAACCGTCCGCGTGAACACGGTGAGGGCCTGGGGCAGGACGCCCAACGGCCACCGGAGACGATGCCCGCGAGTCCTCTCGAGGACCGGGGGTCCTTATTAGACATAAAAGGGGGAAAAGCTGCATATAGAACTGTGCGGACAGAATTAATTATAACTACACGACATGCGACGCTGATTACATGTCACATTTTACCTGCCACACTCTCCCGTATCAAGTCGTATTTAAAATCAAGCAACCGAGGGCACAGAATACCGCCTGCTACACCGCCAGGCCCTCGCCTGCTACCCGTCCCTGCCCCGTTCTATGAAGTGAGAGGTGTTTAGGAAAGAAAAACTACTTTAAAATTGTGACACTTTTCACAAAAAAAACCCCAAAAATCCAGGTAAAAAAGGTGCAGAGAACCGAGAGGGATCCTAAAGCCGAGTGTTCGCTGGTCAGGGGTGGGTGAGCTTTCCTTCGCCACCTGCCACAAAGATGAGCCGCCATCTCTACCCCCGAGGGGACTGTGACACCAGAACATTAATGAGCAAACTGTCCTCCCAAGGGCGGGGGAACGGAGGCCCCGGGAGGCCGTGTGCCCTGGGGACACGGTTGGTTTTCAGGTTCTCAAGCTGGGGACAGGAAGGATGCATGCCACCTTCTACAGAGCGAGGCCCGGCGGTGGCCGAAAGCCTGGGCTACTGTGGGTCCTACGCAGGACCGAGGGCTGGTGGGCCGTTTCAGGACGTTCGGCTGTGAGCGGAGAAAGCGGTGTGCCTTGCGGGAGACATGGGGACACTTCTAATCCCGCGGGAATGCCCGGTCACTGGTCCTTCTGCTGCCTAACACGCAGCCCCCTGCTGATGGGGCCCCCGGTCCCACTGCTGAGGCCAAGGTGGGCGTCTTCCCTGTCCCTCTGCCCACAGCACACCTGGGCTTTCCAGTGAGCAGGTGACACCGGCAGGTGCGCCCAGGTCCCGCCGGCCACAGTGGCCCTCTGGCTCTTAGCGAACGATGGGCTCCCTGCCCTTTGGGGTCTTCAGGGGTCAGAAGCACCAGTCCAGGCTCAGCCACTTCCTGGCCCGAAGCTTCTCCCAGGCTGCTCCCCTCTCCTGGCCAGTGGGCGGCTAAAGAAATGCCACTCCTGGGGTTACGGGTGATGGTGGGGTACAGGTGGATGGCGGGGTGCAGGCGGAAGTCCCTAGCACGGTAACCAAGCAGCGCCCGGCAGCGCTGTCCCCAACCAGAGTCCTGCCGACACCTGGTGTGAAGGCAGCAGGGCCAGGCAGAGCCCGCGGGCAGTGTGGGGACCTGACCCCCGCCGGCTCAAAACACTGACTTCACGGCCACTCGGCCCACGGGCAGAGGTGGCTCTCAGCAGCTCTCGTGGCAGCGGCCACACGAATGCCACCTGCCAGCCTGCCATTCCTGGAGCACACCCGCGCCATCCGGCCTGGGCCTTATCCTGGAGAGACAGACAAGTGTGTCACATCGCGCCCGCCCGGCCCAGTCAGGCCTCACACTCGCCGCTGGCCTCAAACACACTCAAGATCACGGGGCAAAGGGTCTCTCTCCCGGGCAGAAAGGAGCCACCTGGCCCCATAGGATGCCACCCAAACACCACCTCTCACCAGCCTCACCTTCGTGCCGACCAGCCTTCCATAGAGCCCACGGGACGTTACTGTGGTGCCCGCCATCCGAGGTCCCCACCATCACCCCTGTGACCTCCACCACGGACTCCCGCACGCTCTGGAACGCAGCAAAGCCTAAGCCAACTTGCAGCCGACGCCCCAACTTCCCGGGTCTGCACGGCTGCTCCACAATCTGCCCGCGCTGGCTTTCCGGGGCACACGGGCCCCTCCCTCTCAGTTCCAGAAGGTTTAAGAGGGACGACTCCAAGGAGAACGGGCTTTGGTCAGCCTGTGCCTTTCGTCCCCCTGGAGAACAGCCTTATCCAAGGACAGGAGCTGACAGCAAGGGCCCAGGTTTCTGTGGCTGAGGCCGGCGTTCCAAGCTCGAGGCTCAAACCCGGCAGAGTGGTGGGGACATGTGGGTCATTCTACCCCTGGGGGTCTCTGTTGGTATCTGGAGACGTTCTGGTTGTCACTCCTGGGTGGACGCCAGAGGTGCTGTAAATACCCTACCACGTACTAGACAGTCCGCCACGCCAGAGACTTATCTGGCCTGAACGTCCAAGTGCCAGGGCAGAGAGAAACCGTGACACAGAAGGAGAGGAGAGCCGGAAGGCCGTGTGGCCACCACTTCGTCACCAAGCCACCGTGTGGCCATTTCCCTCTGGACCAGGCTCCTGACACGGGTTAAACCAGGCAGGTAACTTAGTATTTTCTGAGAGGGCGGATAAGCCCAAAGGTAAACAGGGCGAGGCCTGGAGAAGCTCCTGGCTGGCCGCCATCGCCAGGAGGTCGACCCGAGGCACCAGGCTTGGCTTCCGACGATGAAGCCTCCCGAAAAACCTGATGGCATCTTACTGGTGACTCTTACACGCCAGACCCAGAAGCCAAATGCTGCTGAGAGAGGGGGTTCCTTTCTGCCTCAGCGGTCGGCTCTGCACCTGCTCCAAAGGATGAGAAACCTGGCCACAGGTTCTGACGCCAGAGACACACACGCGTTTAATCGAAGCAGCCGTGAGCGCCTTCGCTCTGAGTTCTCTGAATCAGAACAAGGGCCGTCTGTGTCCGCCTCACGCACAGGAGTTGATGGCCTGTCCCCCAGACCACTGTCTCTTCTGCCCCCTCGCCCCTCACCTCTCGTCTCATGAGGGAGGGCTTCACCCCTGCCCCCGGGCACACCCTGAGCAGTCGAGCTGCACTGCTGTCGCCTCGAGGTGGACACGGCCACCAGAGGCAGAGGGCCACCACCGTTCAGTGGGCACCCAGCCCGCCTGCACTCCCTGGGCACGACTCACGAGAGGACGCCCCGGAATGTTATTTCTGCCTCACGGGCAAAGGGGCGGTGACTGCCGTGTCTACGGCCACACGGCTTAAAAAGGCTGACCGAGTTCTTTCCCAGGCTGGTCACTTCTGGCCTGCCACCGCGTCACCACTTCACTCCTATGCCTGATCGCGAGTGACATGCGGCCACGTGGGGCTCTAATGATTTTGCATTAGGGAACATGTCTCCGTTACAACAAATGTCAACGAAGAATTAATCACTGCCCTGAAGCTGTGCTGTCCAATACGTGGCTACGAGCCACAGGAAGCTACTTAAATGTAAATGAGTAAAAATTATATAAAATCTAAAATGCAGTTCCTCTACTGTACTAGCCGCATTTCAGGTGCTCAACAGCCACCCAGGGCTAGTGGCCACCACAGCACACAGCGCGGAGGTGCAGCGCCCCTGCCACAGGAAGTCCCACCGCTGACGCCGCCCCAGACGACGTCACAGCGTATCTGGGGCAACACAGCAGTGTCTTAGGGCATCCAGGAGAGCGTCCTGTTAGCTGCTCAGTCAGCATGGAAACCCCATCTCTGGCTGTCGACCTGGAAAACTCCACATCTTCCCCTATGCCCGAGGGATGCGTAAAAGAAGGCAAAAAAGTAAAAATAAGAGAAAGCAAGGATAAGGGTGGAAAAAACGGACAAACGTGGGGCGGAGGTTAAACGCGCGACGAACAGCGTTAGCTCTCCTGGTTTCTTCACGTGCACACACTGTCGTGACCAGTGCGTGATCTTTCATTCACTCCCCAAGCCAAGGAGCGGTGGAAACACTGTGACCTGACCCTCCCGTGGCGCCACGTCCTGGCTCTGACGAAGCTGCTGATCCGAGAGATGCCCACTGCCAAGACCATATCACATTCTGCCTACCTAACCTCTCCGGGCATTTCATATTTGTTTTATGGAAAGGCTATCTCAGTTCTGACATATTAGTTCTTTAAACCAGTAAAAGAATTGTCCTTGATGCCCGAAGCTATGAAAATCTTATTTTTTTAACTCTCTCTGTTCGCTCAGCTGATTGGACATCCTTTCCCGCTCTCGGTAAAAGAATATCGTGATGATCAGTTCTCTTGTTTGGGCATTCTGGACATTAGAGATTAGTTATTCTTAATTCATAAGTCTCAGGTTAATTTTTAACTTTCTTCTCAGTCTGTACCACCCCTCCCTTAATCAAAAGCAAAACTTGTGATAGGTACCAAATTTGAGAAGTTCGGCTTGTTAGCATTAAGCAGCATTTCCTTCCAACACTGACACTGTGGTCAAGGGCACCGGCCTGGAAGACGGGAGATGTGGGTTCGGATCCAGGCCAGGTGCCTGTGCCCCAAGGGACGACTTAACGTCTGGTGTTGGCCACCCAAACGCACCTCCAGTGGTGCCCTGGTCATATCTCTTGGCATCTCCCCTCCTGGCCTTTGCTCAAATCGTTTTCATAGTTTTTTAGGGCCTCATTCTCATATCTGAATGGACAGACAAGGATCACCGCACGTCTGGGAAAGGCTCCCAGATGAAAGCCGGAGATTCAAACAAGGGACGAAAAGAAACAGACCATAAAGCAGCAGGGGAAAAAAAGAATCCCCTGAGAATGACAAGAAGAGACGCTGCGTTAGGGAATCGAGAAAGGGCGCTACTGAAAAGGAACGAAGCACAAACAACGGCAAAACGCCCTCTGAGAGATTCAATACGGAACGGACGAGTTTCGTAGAAGCGGCGGGTGGCGTTACGCAGCCTCCCGCTGAGTATCGACAAAAGGCAAAAAGTTATACAATGAGAACGGAAAGGGGGTGATCCCCGACGACAGGAGCCCCTCCGAAAGAGAACAGAGAAAATGATGGGGAGGGGGAAATCCGGAAAATTTCCCAGAAATTTTGGATCTATGTTTCCCAATGGAAAGAACCCAAAAAACCCTCAAAAAATGGCAATAAATAAATAATTAAATAAATAAAAGAAAATCAGAACCCTGAGGATCAAGAGAAGACCCTAAAAGCTTCGGCAGAGTCAAAGTAGATATCATACAAGATGCTGAAGGTATACAAGGCATCGAAAATTCTCAAAGCAATTCTGAAAGCTGGAACGAAATGGAAAAAACATCCCTTCAAGTTGTGGTGGAAAACAGTTCTTAATTTCGCTTTTCTGATATTAGCATAGTTTTTGAATAGGTGGTACTGTCACATGGCTCCAGTACCCGGAGTATGAAAAGTTACGCGTGAGGACGCGGCTCACGCCCACCCTCCTGCGGCAGTGCTCGGCCAGTGAGGACCCGGATGCCGCAGATCAGAGCCTTCCGCGCGTGGGACGGCTCGCTCTTTTCAGTTTCTGCCCATCGCCTTTTTCAGTTAACAGTACGTGCCGGAGGTCGTCTCAAAGAATACATGAGAATCTTTGCCATTCTTTGACAATCTATTTTTAACCTAGAACTCTACACTCAGACAAACGATCCATCGAGCACGAGTAGAACGAAGACGTCTTCAGAAATGCAAACACGCAGAAAAGGCATGCTCCCTCGGAAGGCTACTCAAGGGTGTGTTCCAGCCAAACGAGATAGTCATCCAAGAAAGGAGACAGTAGAGAAGCCAGCAAATAGGGATTTGACGACAGTGACGGAAAAGTGTCCGAAGGAATTCTCAGGATGGCGGCAGAAGGACCCATAGCCCCCAGAGCGGATGGGGCCTAGCGGACAGAGGCCTGCGGGGGGTACAGGTGCATGAGGGGATGACGTGGAGTGGATGGATGATCTGATTCATTTCATCACGTAGAAAGTAGCTTTGTGAGGGGTTCCAAGGAAAAGTGTGCAGAGAATTAGATGTGATACATATGGAGACCAGAGGGCGATCGGGAGAATGGGAATAATTAGCTGCAGGAAAAGCAGAAAGCTGCGTAAGGAAACACACGTGGGCCTGCGCCCGCCGGCTCTGCGGTCAGCTCTGTGGTGTCTGGCACTGGCACCGCCACCGCTGCGTGTCCCCCGTCCTCCCGAGGTCTCCTCTGGAAGTGAAGTAGCTCGCTTACCCTCGAAAGCGCCCGTGTGAGCGTGCCCTCAAGGCTTCCCCGTCTGATGTCTGGGGGAGCTGGGGCACAAAGCCTTAGGAAACTTGCTCGAGGTCCTGGAGTAAGTGGCAGGGTCAGGATTAGGGCCTGGGAAATCTGCCTGTAGCATCCACACTCTTTTCCAGTCTCTCGTTCTGCTGCTGATTATTTACTGAACCTGAAATTACAAACTATGGTGTGAAGACGAGGAGGAAGAAAAATGGGGAGACGGCCTGGGCTGGACCCACAAATGCCAAGTCCTTGTCTTCCAAACCAGGAAGCCGGCAGATAGTACCTAAAATGGAAAAATCAATAAGAAGCACACGCGCATATTCTTTATAAACACGGCGATAACCGCAGACTGGTTGGTTTTGTAAGGCCGTTAAGGACGTGGCTTTGCCCGAGGGACATGAGAAGCCGCTGGAGAGTTCTCATCAGCGAGGTGACATAGGATCTGACATACTTTAAAAGGATCGCCCAGCTGCTCTGTGGAGGACGGCCTGAGAATATGGGACAAGGGTAAAAAACATGTTACTTTAATTAAATAAAAGTCAGTTTTTAAAAGACGAGAGAATGAAAAAAAGATGAGAGACACAGTAAGGCAGAGGAGAGCATGGAACTGTCCCGTGAAGAGCTACGCACGACGGCTCAGAGGTCAGTCGGGGACAGCAGTCCCAGAGAGGAGAAGCAGGTCAGCTTGACCGCAGGGAAATGCCTGGAACCGGGCCTTGGAGGGAGCCCCAAAAAACTGATCCCGGAAGCAGCCTGGATGACGAACTGGAACCTCTCAGTTACTAGGTGACCTCAGGTAAGTCGCTTAGCGTCTCTGAGCCTGTTTCTCCAAGCAAAACGCATACACTCGAAACTCTTCTGATGGGGCTTAATCGTGAGAGGGAAGCTTCTGGGAGCATGTGGCACACTCTCAGCCTTAAAAGCCACCTCGGTTCCCATCTCCTCCCTTTCCAATCCCGGGTGACAGGCTCCTGGGTGACAGGCTCAGCTCGAATCCAGGTCTCCTGATTTCCATCCTGCGTGCAACCTCTCCACGTCCCCCACATTCGAATCACAGTCCTGACCACAAAAACAGTGAATCACTAAAGGTCCACCCCAAAAGGGCGAGGGGGACAGCTGGCTCTCTGGTAGGAGCAGCTGCGGGTGGGGCCCTAGCCGTCGGCGCTCAGCCAGACCGTCCACAGCTGGGTCCCTTATCCCATCTCCAACCACGGCCATCTTGCCGAAAACCATGGAAACAGTCCAAGGTCACAGGCGCAGTGTTTGTAATCTCCCCAGACGGCCCGGAGGGCGATGAAAGTCTGCCTGCAGGGCTTGTCCTGTCACGTTTCTAAGGCTCGCTGAGGACACGCCAAGATGCGTGTGTCTGAAGGAGACCAGCGAGGGGAGGGCCAGAGATCCCCACACCCCTGGTGCCGTGCCAGGAGTGGGGTGGGACAGCGTCTCCCCGTCTCCCCGTGAGCACTCAGCCTGCCTGGTGCCGGCTGTTCACGCCCTCACCTCTTCCCACTCCCTAGAGGAGGGGGCGTGGCCCTGCGCCCGTCACAAACCACTGGCCTCGCTGGACGACACCAGCCGGCCAGCCTCACAAAAGCAAATTCACTGGGAGAAAAGGGCTTGAAGGTGACAGTTCGAGCAAAGTGCAACAGGCTCCAGCAACGAGAGCAGGTTCCGGTGGATGCTGGCCCTGTGTCACCTCGCCTGAGGGCAGGGGATGGCGCCAGACCAGGAGCGTCTGTCCCCAGCTGGGCTCACTCCTGGACTGCATGGTCCCGGAGGAGCTGGACCTACTGAGGACCAGGGGAAGGCGGAGCGGACGTCCCAAGCTGGACCAGACTCTGGGCCCTTCTGGAAAAGAGCTTGTGCGCCCAGCCCCCAGTGTGGCCCTGGAATGGTCTTGAGACTTGAGGAAAAACAGAGACAAGTCCCTCAGGACAGGCTGATCTCTGAGGGCTATTTGGGAAGGACAGGGGCCAGGGGACAGAAAAATGAAAGGGAGCTTAGGTTAGAATGTCCTATGCTTGTGGGACCGCCCAGATGAGGCATGGAGGTCGTGCTGAGTTCGGGTCCCCAGAAGCAGAGCCTGAGGCAGGGGTTTGGGTGGAGTGACCTGTGGGGGTGGGACCAGCAGAAGGGGACCAAGGGGAGCAGCAGGGCCAGAATCCAAGGAGGTGGCTCCGCTGGGGTCACCTGCAGCCAACCCGTGGAAGGGAGCGGGGAGCGTGAACCGCACCACAGAGCTCGCTCTGCCTGGAGGCAGGAGAGGGGACTTTCCGAGTCCTCTCAATCCCAGTGGTCAGAGCCGCCACTGCCCCGGGGGGTGGGGATGGGGTGTCAAGGGACTCCTGTGTGGCCATGGGCACTTCTCTAGCGACGGGGGCGCTGTGAACCCCAAAGAGCCAGCACTCACAGGCCAGGACATCAATGTCTGCCAGCAGGGCATCTAGGCACCACCTGCGCCCCTGTGGGGACCATGTGCCCAGGGGACGTTGTCCCAGTGGGACCACCTTGGAGTGGAAGCTGTGGGAACAGTCACACGAGAGGACACATGTGGGTGAGGAAGGGGCTGGGACCCCCGATCCTGGGGCCACAGAGGGGACGGGAGGCTCATCACAGTGGCTAAGGAGCAGCGAGGCGGCTGCCACATCATCACCGTCCTGTCTTGGGAAAGGCGGTCCCCATTTGGGAGGGACACTGACTCGCCCTGGGTGCGGGGCGAGCAGGGTCATCTTACTCAGTGGCAGACGCTGAGAGAGAGGCTGGGTGAGCGCAGCGCTGGACGCGGTGGCGAGGACGCCCCGCCGCCCTCGGCCGCCTCTGCCGCGCGTGGGAAACTCGGCTCCCGCCTGCAGCGCCACCGGCCGCTCCGAGTGCTTCCGGAAGCTTCGTCCCGACCGCGGCGTCTGGCCGCGTCCCACCTCAGACACGCAGTGAGCAGGGAGCGCCACGCGCGCGCGCACACGCCGCGTTGTCCACATGCGGCTCCGCGGACCGCCCGCCCGCGCTACACCGCCGGCCACGCACCTGCATCGGCCATGTCACCGCCCCCAGGGAGCCCGCCCTGCGGGGCGCGACCAGCTCCCCGACCCCGCCGGCCTTGCGCACCCCGCTCCCCTCCTGCCCACCCGGGCTCCAGGGGCGCCGGGCCCGGCCTCCCTGCCCGGTGACCTGCTCGCCTGGGGTTCTCCCCCCAGCGCTGATGCGCACCCCTGGACGCCCGCGCTGCGCCCGCACCACCCGACTGCAGCGCTCTCCTTTCGTTCAGGCCCCTGCAGCCCCCCAGGTGCTTCAGGGAGGTGGACTCCCCCAGCTCCAGGGTGAGCCTGGCTGGTCACAGTTGCCCCCTCCCCCACCAGCGGGGCCGATGTGGGCTCCCTAGTAGACTGTCCCGGTCACAGGGCTCGGCTCAGGAGTGGCCCTTCCAGCTCTCGGGAGAGTGATGAAGGGCAGCCCGGGAAGGCAGCAGCCATTCTGCCAGAGCAAGTCACCCTGAGGCCGAGGCCACCTGCAGAGCCAGGTGCAGAGTGCCTCGGACAAGGGGCCAGCACCGCGGGTGGGGCTGGTGGGGAGTCTGCACCACGGCCACTGTTCCCCCTGTGTAAGCCGGTCTGGGTCAGGGTCTTGTCACTTCAACAGTCACTTGGAATGCCACTTCCTCCAGGATGCCACCCCTGCCCGCCAGTCCTGGACCCATCATCGAGCTGTCACCTCCACCTCCAAACTTCTGGATCACACTGTCCAGCCCGTTACCTACAGATAAGCCCCGTCCCGACCCAACCCCTCAGGCCACCCCGACCCCGTCTCCCTGGAGTGGGGGTTCGGGGAGACGGTGGGCACCTCCTGAATCAACAAGCAACATAAGAAAGCACCGAACCTAAGGCAGCTCTGTTCATTTTTATAAGAACCCACAAAACTCAGTGGTGAACATTTGCCATTTGAACAGTGATTCTAGTTTTCAAAGTTGGGAAATATAAAAACCCGATTCTGGTGAGACATAAAACATCACACCTGCTCCCCCAACACCGCAGGTATACGCCGCTCAGCCTACCGGCTGGTTTACTGTGGAGACGTGCGTGTGGGTGGTTCTCGAGTCACCCCGGGCCCCATGATGCTCTCTCTTGAACCCTGACAGCCAAGGGGGTTTTGCTTTCCCCATTTAGAAACGTCGACCCAGAGGCTGCGTGGGTGGAGCACCTTGCTCCCCTGGGATGACATAGCTGTGAGGAGCTGTGTCATTTCAAAGCCCAAGCCTGATGCCGCGTCAGAATTCGTCACCTCCGACTGCGTCTCCCCGGTGGGGGGCAGGACCGCGGTTCCTGGTCACCCAGGCTGCCAGCCCAGGGAGCATCCTCTAGCCTTTCCTTCTGATCTATTTTCATAAAAACCAGCAGATGAGAGGTAGACCTTGGGAACTCTCGTTCTCGTTCCTTTGTCCCCAAACCCCTGACGTAAAGACGAGGCCCACGGGTTGGCGGTCACCTCTGGCTTCCCGGTGGTCTTATGGTCGAGCACACACACAAGTGCCTGTCCTCTAAGGGGGGGAGTGCACTCCAGCTGCTGCACTGAGCGAACGTCTATATTTAGCCCGCGCACTGTAAGAGCCTCGCTTTTTTTTTTTTAACGAATGTAACAGACACCGAGCAGCACCCGCGTCGTGCCTGCGTCTGTGCCGAGCTCCGGGGATACAGAAGTAAGGCACTGCCTGCTGGGTGTCACCACCTGCAAGGGGACAGACACATGAACCCACCTGAGGCCAGGTGACCACCGCAGCAGGTGGAGAGGGCAAGAGCCGAGGAAGGGGAGGAGGCAGGGAGGCTGTGCCCGGGTGGCCCGGGCTCTCGCCCAGGACGCAGATCCTCCCAGGGCTGTAAGGGATGAATAGGAGTTTGCCTGGGAAGCTCTCTTCCTTCTTATACAGAGCAGGACAGTCTTTGTTCATTCAATGTTCAACAAATCCTGGTGACAGCCATGTCAATTCGGTATTTAAAAGCAGCTAAGAGCTGGTTGCAGAGGAGACTCAATAGACAGCTGACAGAGGCAACCACAGCCTCACCTCCTGGAGCACAGTGACCTGCGGACCAGTCTCCCGCACACTCCAGGCTGGAAGAGGGTGCGGAGGTGGGTCCTGCCACGCATCTGCTCCTGCGTCCCTTACAGTTAGCGCGCGCGCACAGTTCCCAATTTAAAAGGCACCGAAGGGTGTACCCCGAAAGCGCAGGCTCCCTTTGTCCACCCCAGGCCCGAGGAATGGCTCCCCTTCCCCGCCCCGGGGAGCTGCTGCTCCCGGCCCGCTGTGCGTGTGTCTCTTCGGATGTCACGGGTTTGTTTAACCTTCAGGTCGATCCCGGTGGGAGCCGCGCACGTGCACAGCTACACACGCTGCGCAGCGCGCTCTGATCTGCCGCCCGGAAAGTTCACCGCGACCGCGTTATAATACACTCTGCTGGGAAACGGGTGGCAGCCTCAGTGTGTCTGGACCCGTTCTCAGGCTCGGTGCGGAAACTAGAGTCACTGTGACCCCAGGTTCATGCCCAAGCTGCACCCTGAGTGACAGTCCACGACAAATGGTCACCGACAGGGGCCGTGCTATCTCGTCAGGGCCATGTGGCCTCTGGGGATGTCCACGGGCCTCCAGGGTCGGGCCTATAGCACCCCCACGATGCAGCACAACAAAGAGGGGTTCTCGCCCCCCTCACCGGCCAGGCCGGGCCACCTCGCGCCAGGGGCGGCGCCCCAGCTCCGCGCGCCACCGAGGGGGCAGCAGCCGAGGGGAGTCGGGGGCCGGGGGAGGGGTCGGTGTCCTCGACCCGTCCCCCGGGCCAGAGGGCCCGCGCCGGGCTGCCGAGGTCTCCGCCGGGGCCCGCGCCGCCGCCCACGCCCCCGAGGACGCACGGACCGGCGCCGGCGCCTGACAGCTGCGCGGCGCCCCCGCTTCCCCGCGTAACGGGCCGCCGGCCTCACCTCGCGCGCGATCTGGTTCAGCGCGTCGTCCTCCGCCGTCAGCCGCTCCCGATTGGGGAGCCGCTTGCGCCCCGCGCCCTGGGTGCCCATGTCCATCGGCCGCGCCGCCCGCTGCCGCCGCGCGCCCTCTCCGCCCGGCCGGCCCGCTCCGCCCCTCCCTCCGCCGCGGCGTCATGGCGTCAGCGGGCGCGGGCCGGGGACGCGGGGGGACGTCAGGGGCTGGGGACGCGGGGGCACACCGGGTGGGGGGCACGACACGCCGGGACCGTTACCATGGAGCCGGGTGGAGGTCTAGAGATGGCCGGGGGCCGGGGTGTGCGCACGCGGGGGTGAGGCGGGCTGGGGGACGCGGTGGGGATGGGGGCGAGGGACTGTGTAAGGTTAGCCGCCGGCCGCCCGCGGATCCCATATGTTTGGGGCGCCGGGGATCGGGGTCAGCGGAGCCGGGGGCACTGGAGGGTGGACTGCAGCTGGTAACCATGGACTCGCCGGCCCCAAGGCTGCGGGTATCGGCGGACCTCCGCCGGGGCGTACAGGGCTGGCGGGGATGGGGTTGGAGAGAGGTTTGTGCGCCGGAGTTCAGACCTGCGCCCTGGCGAGTGGGTCCAGCCATCACAGACCCGGATGAGAGCTAGGCTCTGGGGTCAGGCCCAGGGGTGTCCAGATCTGTCTCCCCAGTACCAGGCAGTGCGACCTTGGGCAGCCTCCCGAGCCTGACCGTGCTCAGAGTCTGCGTGTTCATGGATATTTTCTTCTTAACACCCATATCCTGTGATTTGTCACTTCAGTTCTATGTCCCCAGCTTCCAGGAGGAGGCTTGACACATCAGCTGCTCTCAATAAATAGTTGTTGAAAAAGAGATGAATTCTCCTGACCTTTGCTGTCTGCTCACTAAAGATGGATTCAAAACTAAGTTGGAGAATCGGGTAAGGTTTACGAAGCCATCGCCTTCCTGTTCATTGGGGTATAGGGAGAATATTCGAGTCCTTCCGTGAATATGTATTTAAACAAATGGCTTCAAAGGATTGAAAAGATTCTCAAAATGATGATTCCCCAAATCATAGACAGGAAAACGAGAGACGCGTTTCTTACTCCAAAGAGCAGCTCTTCATGGACCTGAGTGTAGGGTGTTAGCTATGACTAGAACAGTAGTAACCACCCCAAATGACGGAAAACATGAGTTCACATCGCCATCATTAACGATGAACCTCATTAAGTGGATATTGTACCTCGATGTATTAATTGACAATGATAGGTTATGACATAACTTATACCTAAATAAATACATAAATATTTGGGGGCGATTTAAAAATATTTAGTGATCGAATCCATAGTAAAAAAAAAAAAGAAAAGTCTGGATTCTAGACCGGCGATTCTTAGATTTGTGGGAATTGTGGACTCCTTTGAGAATCTGATGAAAGCTGGATTCCCCTTCCCCATAAAAAAGGGGGGGCATATGAACAGGAAATGTGAGTACGATTATAAAGTTCATCACCCTGGGCTGTCTGACTCCCATGCTGTCCCCACCCGAGCCTTCCTACCTACCTACTCCAGGATAATCTTCCAAATACACTTTTGCCATGCTGCATGCTCCTAACTGCAGAAGGGCTCCGGGATCGACCCCGCAGCAGTTCTGGAGAGCCCCGATAGGTGTGAAATGCGTCGTTGGTAATTTGTGACAACTAGCGATCGTTAAAATGCTGAGGTTCCTGAAAGTATTTGCTGTAAGTGTTATGATCATAATAATCTCATCCTCACTGCGTGCTGCGCCGTGCTACAGGAATTTGGCATCCGCGAGGTGTGTTGGTAGGAGGACGTCACACTCAGGATAATTGTATGCCATGCGTGTGTCTGGGGAGAGAGGCTGAGGGTGGCTGTCCTCCTGCACACAGGGCCAGCTCCTTAGCCAACCCCTCTGAGCAGCTCCAAGCAGCTCTCTCAGAATAGCATTTATGAGACCCAGGACCAAAACTGTCTCTTCATCCCCCAGAGAGGCTTGCTCGGGGATATGGACCTGTGGGTGCTTAGAAAACGTATATGGTTTTTGTAAATAGAGCCCTTTCATAAGGTGCTGTATAAAACAGGACACGAGGACCAATTTCCTTTCTCTTCGTGGAAGGGAAATGCTCAGATATGTATTGATGAGCGATGGAATCGGTTTTTTCCTAGCGTGGGGTTTGTTCAACTATTGATTCAATCGGTTTTAAAGACAGGTGACATAGGACTTTTAGCTTCTACCAATGGAGATGAAACTTATATCAAAGTAACTTTCCTGCCAATAACAATTATAAACCTGGACATATTAGAAATAGCCATTGGCAGGCACTGGAATGTAACCAAAGCAGACTAAAGTGGGCAGGACCTTTGAAGTAAGATGTCTCCCTCCCCAGAGGGCATCCCATTAGACATCTTCCTCCCCAGAGGGCATCCTGTGGGACATCTGCCTCCCCGGAGACAACCTGCAGTCTTTGAAGTGCACTGAGAGAAAACTCAGTTGTACCGGGAGTTAGATGTTGGGGTCTGGGGCTGCGGGTCCGGGGGACACGTAGAGGGCTGTCCGCACGCCCACTCACGTGGAATCCGCGGCTGAGTCCTGAACCGTGCACGTGTGGGGCGAGACTCCGAGAAACTCAGAAGAACCCAACACCTGGAAGCCTGAGATGGCCGAGGGCTCGGGAGATCAAGCTGGGAGCTCAAGTCCTGCGAAGTCAGAGCGACTTGGCCAACACCTCGAGTCTTCCACCGAAACCCCGGAACGACGGTGCCTTTACAGTAAGACAGCATCTAAGACTCAGGCCGATGACAGTAAAGTCAGAATACACACATTAAAACAAAGCCTAGAATGGAGTCTCAATAAGTCCAAGGTGAGAGGCTCGAGGTAATTGAACTCCCCGCTAGAGCCGAATTCAAAAGTCCTCAGATCACAGAATCCCGCATCTCTGGAATGTATTGCCCATTATGTCTAGAATATAGTGAAGAAATTACTAGACATAAAGAGAATCAAGAACATGAGACTCATAGTCAGGAGGAAGAATAATCATTTGGAAAAGATTCACAGATGACCTAGATGTGGAAATCGGCAGACAAGTATTTCTCATAAAATACTTATGAGAAAGTTGATGTAATAGATGAAGAGAGAGGGGATTTTAGGGAACATTTGGGGACTGAAATGAACCAAAGAGAACTGAAAAATATAATATTGAAATTAAAAATTCACTAAATAGTATTAACAATAGATCGGATAACGTAGAAGAAAGGATTGGCGAACATGGGAAATGGTTAATAAATTGACCCAAACCGAAGAAAAAAGTTACTCAAACATTAAAAACAAAAAACAAA
Source organism: Pteropus medius (assembly GCF_902729225.1). Taxonomy (NCBI): domain Eukaryota; kingdom Metazoa; phylum Chordata; class Mammalia; order Chiroptera; family Pteropodidae; genus Pteropus; species Pteropus medius. Next base: position 2,464,485 of record NW_024342466.1, on the reverse strand, counting down.
ACCATCACGGTCACTTGAGTTTGACAAAGGCATCAAGATAATTAACTGGAATGTTTTTTGTTTGTTTGTTTGTTTGTTTTAAGTAAATAGAACTGGAACTGGATAGCTATAGAGAAAATAAAGTTGATCCTTACCTTACACCATAGACAATAATTAAATCACAATAGATTTTAGACCTAAACTCAGTAGCCAAAACTATAACAATTCCAGAAGAAAACGTAGGAGAATTATCTTTGAGACCTTGGGCGTAGACAGATTTCTTAGACAGTATACAAAAGATACTAAACACCAAATACAAAATGGATAAATTGGATTTCACCAAAATTAAAAATTTCTCCTTATTTAAAAACGCCCTCACGGAAACGAAAACATGAGCCACAGACTGGGAGAAAATATTCCCGACGCGTAGAAACGACAACGCGCTTCTATTCAGAATACGTAAAAACACATTCATAAGAAAGAGATAAACGAGTCGTTTCGACAATCGGCAAGAGATTTGACGACTTGAAGGAACGCCTTGTGCGAGAAGAAGCAAATGACCGACCGTGTGGAAAGCGCTCGACATCCTTACCATCAGGGCCACGCGAAATACAACTGCGGTGAGACACACTCACGTCCGTCGGAATGCCCACACCCGAGAGAGTCGAGAGCCAAAGCTGGCGCGGACCCCGAGCGCCTGGAAGGCTCACGCATTGATGGCGGGAGCGTAAAAGCGTGTGGCCGCTGTGGAATGCCGTTCGGGACTTTCTTAGAAACGTAACCGACCCTGTGATCCAGTCATTCAGCTCCTTGGTATTTACCCAAGAGAAATGAAGTCACGTCCACAGAAAGACACGTACAAGAATGTACCAGAAGCTGAAAACAAGCCGGTGTCCGTCAGCAGGTGAATGCATCAGCAAACTGTGGTTGTAAATGTCACGCTATTCAGCGACAAAAATAACAAACCCCTACGACAGGCAACCACGTGAACAAACTCCAGAGCATTATGTCGAGTGAAAGAAGCCACGGAAACGCACGTGTCGAATGATTCCGTCTACACGAATTTCTAGAACCGGCGACACTCAGCGATGGTGACGGGATCGGAGCCGGGTGGTCCCTGGAGGGCAGTTAGAGCGACTTCGAAGGGGCACGAGGAAATTTTGAGGGCGAAGGAAATGGTCCGTGTCTTCAGTGGGGAGGTTCTGCGTAGGGTGAGCAACCGTCCCGGTGTTGCTGGGAATGAAGCATTTCCTGAGATGTGAGCCTTTCCGTTTTCAAGCAGAGATGGTCCCAGGAAAACTGGGACTAGTCACCCCGCGTTACGTGCGTGAACACGTTTGTTCAAACTCAAAGAATTTTGGCGCGCACGTCTACATGCATGGACAAGTCCATGCACACTTAAAATCTGTGCATCTCATTATGTGCACAGTATATTTCATTTTAAAAAAGTATTTGGAAAGCGATGTCGAGAAAACAGCCAAACCAAGGAAAACACAAGCAGTCAACAGAAGAGAGCACTGGCCCTTAGGTGTCACGGGAAACTCGTAGTTCTAATGCGATGGCTTCTGGAAGGACCACAGGATGGGTGAGGCTGCCTCAGCCATCACTTACCCGCATCGCCTCCTCCAGGACGTGGACACTCTGGGTAAACAGATGCAGTGGAGGGATGTGTGGTCTTCGGCATACTTGACACCAGCCTGCTGGGGGGTGTAGGAGGCTGGAGCAGTTCCGTCAATGTTCCCCCTACATTTTGTTGTGGGGTCTCAGGTACCCATGGCATGCTGTTTTCCTGCAGAAGGACCACCGGTGACATCAGGACACAAGGATAAGGAGGTGATTCGCCCACAGTCCAGGCTGGCTCATTGTGCCAGCTGTGGGCGGAGCCACGAGGCTCACTGCTATGGTTCTCTCCCTGCCAGGCTGTCACATCTCCGCGGTCCTGTATCCCTCCGAGCGTGGTCATGCTCGTGGCCACTGGGCATCTCTATCCGGGAGAACAGAGCCTGGGTGTTCTGGGGCGCATCTGGGTTCGCCCTGTTCCCGCTTGGTGCCGCACAGGTGATCTTGGCTGCGGGCAGGTTCCCGCACGCCTGACGGTCCGCATGCGTCACACATGGGACGGGGCATCGCAGCAGGAAGTCGCCGAGCCCCTCCGCCAGGGGCACGGGAGGCTTTGCCCCTGCAGGAGTCACTGGATCTATGAGCCAGGCAGCATCCTTATCAATCACTCCACCCCAGTTCTCCAGAGAGGAACTTAGCACAGATGTTTCAGGTTTTTTCATTAGTACAGCAAGATGCTCGCCATATTTTTGGCAGTGGTTTTTAAGAGCGCTCCGTGTCCTCCATCTGCCAATTTTTAGATAGAACAAATGTTTCGCCAAGTCTTTGTTATGCTGAATAATGCTCTGAAGACTTTCTCGTGAGAAATAAAAATCTGGAAGTGACGCTACATTCAGAGAACCAAACAATCGAAAGTCTCCTGGTGGGGCCCAGCTCTGCCTGGTTTCACCCTCAGCCGAGATTGGGCTCGGGGTCTGGGCCAAGGTGAAGTGCTCCGTGCCAGCGACCCATCTATTTTAGGAACACAATAGAAAAATAGTTTGCCACTTACTCATTGGCATCCTGTGCTCAAGTTGAATTCTTTATACCCACATCCGCAGACCCAGGACGGTTTGTCAAATTTGCTATTAGCAGTTTATAAACTTCAGCTTTGCCTCAAGCAGAACAAAGATGACACGGTTTTCTCCCTGTGAAACATTTTTCTTACAGTAAAAGGTAACCACAATGCAAGATAGGATTGTTGGAATGATCGCACGAAATAACAGCGCCTGTCAAGTGCCTGGCAGAGGCCAGCGTGCCATGAACGCCCAGGAGGGCCCCCGCTGTGTGCACCGTGTGGCCAGGGAGAGAGGGGATGAGCAAGATGCAGGTCTTGTCTCAAGGAGTCCAGAATGCCACCAACGGGGCGTCTGGCTGGGACGATCAGGAAGGCACGCTTGCTTTCCGGAGGGACGCGCTTCATTCCCGAGGGAAGAGACCGTGGCGGAGGAGAGCCCGGGCAGGCAGCGGTGCACTGCAGCTTTATGTGGCCTCAAGAGTCGGGATCTCGCTGCCTTAAGGGTGAACGTGTTTGACCAAGACGCGCCACCCCAAAATATGGCTCTTGGCATCCAGACTACTCCGAGCTGGTATTTTGAGGAACGGCGGGCACAGGGACAGCTCGGAAAACGGTAGAAGTGGCCCTTTTGTGAGAGAGGTTTACGCGAATGGAGGGTCATCACGTGGAGAAGAACTGGGAAGAGGGGGTCCGAAATCGCGAGGGGCTCGTC
>NW_024342466.1:2410924-2459137 GCF_902729225.1 Pteropus medius | reverse complement strand
CGATACCGGCAGGGCCGGGGGGGGGGCGGCCAGGCGTGCCCACGGAGACTGCCCGTAGGGGGAGGGCAGTGGTGCCGAGCGCAGAAGGTGAGGAACAGCTCTGGCACCGGGTCAGGGGACGGCGGTCAGGGCTCGGCTGCAGCCGGGTGTGCGGGCACCGGAGGCGGCCTCCAGGGACAACGGCTTCATAGAGACCGAAGCCCTTCTGGGACGATCGCTCGGTGCATGGTGGCTGGGACGACGGCAGGGGAGGACGCCCACCTTCCCCGTCAGGCTCTTTCCCTGTGCTGCCTTCGGCCTTCACAACAGCCTCGAAGGCCGAGTCGTACCACTTTCCCTTCGTCGACGTTAAGAAACGTCCAAGTCTGCAGAGAATTTTCGTAAGAGTTTACTAACGACAGTGGCCGGGGAGCAAGACCTCACGCTCCCCAGAACAAGAGTTTCGCAGCTTCTTTCGTGCATCTGGCATAAGCGGGGAGCACGCCGCAGGTTCCAGGTGGGCGGGGGGCGGGTTCCAGGTGGTAACAAGATGGTGCGCTCCGTGGGGTGGTTACGGCTTATTCCAAAGGCGTGGGAACCGAGGCCCACGGAGGCGGTGGACAGGGCCGCCAAAGGCGAAGGTGACCCTCCCGTCAAGAAGTTCTGCCTGGGCCGTGACCGCCCGCCATGCCCGCCCAGTTAGCGGTTTCTGATTCATTACAGCGGCCCTTTCCACCTCATCTCCAATGACGGGGAAGCGGGGTTCGGGGGTGAGCCAGCCCCACCAGAGCCACTGTCCGAAGTGTCGGCCCTCGGCCTTGAGCCAGGCCCGCAGCCTCTGCCAACGTCGGAGTGTGGGTGGGGGCGTCCTCGGGGGTGCAAGACGAGCGTGTGTCCTGGCTGGCTTGGGGGGCGGAAAGGGGCGCTGAGAGCAGGTCCTGGAAAACACGTCTTCACCGTGTGTGTCTGCGTCCCGCACTCTCGGGGGACGTGGCAGGAGCTGAAGCCAGAGGAACGGAAGGGGCCGCCGGCAGCGACGCCCCCTCAGCGCTGGTGGCTTCGGGAACCCTTCAGGGCCCCGTCGGGAGGGCGTGGGGTGGGCCGGATGCCAGGCGTGGAGATGGGGCGACTCCTTTTCCATCCTGCATCGCTGGAAGGAGGAAGCCTGGGGGCTGAGCGGGAAGCGCCAGCGCGTGGGGCCGCTGGCCGCGTGCTGAGTCCGAAGCCTCTGTGGGGTGGCCTAGTGGCGATGTCGCGTGTCCTGGCTGGCCTTGCGGGGTTCGTGGTGTTGCTCACCTGCCGGGCGTCCCCAGGCCTGTCCGGGCCCCGACGAGCGCTTCCCATCTGTGCTCAGGCTGCCATGGGACCTCAGCCACAGTCCCGCCATCTCTGCCGCCTCTGCTGCTGCCCTTGGAGGGTGAGCGCCGTGGGAGATACCCACTGCCCTGCGCTCACTGTCCTCCCACGGGGACAAAGTGAGCTCGGGGAGGAAAGGGACCAGCGTTGGGGAACCACCCCGGAGTAAGCGGCCGGCTTGCGGGCTCCGGCCGCCTGTCCGCCAGAGCTGCAGCCCCTGCTGGAGGCGCGGGTCAGTTTGCAGCTCAGAGGGCAGAGTCTTCATTTCCAAATTGGAAGTGAACACGAGCTCATCACTTACTTCGGGAGGTTTATTGATCAGAGTGTAAAAAACCCCGGAGTCTGCGTGTGGAAGGAGTCCCCCAACTTATAAACAAGGTTTAACCTGCACAAACCTCGGGGCCCCACGTGGCCCAGTCACCTTCAGAGAAACAGTCCGACAACTAAAGGAAGTTTAAAAAGCGGTTCCTGGCAGTTCTGCCTCCAGCAACGCTGCAGGAGCTCGGACGGGGTGGCTCTTCCCACGAAGGACAATGATAAACTCCAGGTGAAACAGAAAACGCTGTTTAGGGACACTGGAGAGTGACCGAAGAGGCAACAGCTGGAGGGGACTTTTGAAGGAAGGGAGCTGCCCCATGAGATGATGCGATCCAGGCCAGCAGGCGTCTCCTCCGAGGCCCCCGCCCCGCCCCGCTCAGGGCAGGGCCGAAGGCGCAGGATGGAGGGCGGAGTCCCGGACTCCAGGGGGCAAGAACTTGAGGGGTGAAGGCTCAGCGCGCCGAGAGTTTCGGGCACGATGGGTACTGGATTTTGTAAACGCTTTTTCTGCATCATCTGATGCGATTATGTAACTTTTCTTTTTTAGCCTCTTGACGTGATGGATTCCATCGACCGGTTTTAAAATACTTTTCCTTGTTCAGTCACAGTTGGCATACGATATCATGTTCGTTTCAGGGGCGAAACATAGTGATTAGACGTTTATATAACTTACGATAAGCCCGGTACCCATCCGACACCGTGCACAGTTATTCCAATAGCATTGACTGTATCCCTGGGCTGTACCTTCCACCCCTGACTGTTTTGTGACTAACCATTTGTGCTTCTTAATCCCTTCCACTTTGTCACACCCCCCCAATCTGGCGACCCCCAAAATGTTCTCCGTGTCTGTGAGTTTGTTTCTGTTTTGTTTGTTTATTCTGTGCTTTAGATTCTACATGTAAGTGACATCGTGCGCCTTTGTCTTCCTCTGTCTGACTCACGCCACTCAGCACGACGCCCTCTGGGTCCGTCCATGTTGCCGCAGATGGCGAGAGCTCGTTCTTTCTTATGGCTGAGTCACATGTCACTGCATATATATGTAACACCTCTCCTTTATCCGTCCATCCACCCAGGTGGCCTTCATATCTCGGCTATTGTAAATAATGCTGCAATGAACATATGAATCCACACGTCCCTTTGAAGTAGGGTTGGGTTTCTTCGGATAAATACCCAGAGATGGGATTATGGGGTCCTTCTTCGTCTCTTGCTGTACCTTTTGTTTTAAAGTCGATTTTGTCTGGTGTAAGTATCGCTACCCCAGATTTTGTTTTCCTTTCCATTTTCACAAAATATCTTTTTCCAGCCCTTTACTTTCAGTCTGTGTGTGTCTTTCAATCTGAAGTGAGTCTCTTGTAGGCAGCAAGTCTCCCCATTATGGCTGCCTCCCTGTGTTTGTTTCTGTATCAGGTAGCGCTCCTAAGTTCCCTGGTTTTAGTAGAGTGGCCTTATGTAGTAGGTGTCCTCTGAGGCCAATGACGTAGTCTCCCCTGACCACCTGAGCCAGGTGCTGCAGGTGTGCCCCTTGTGCGAGCTGTGTGTGCTCTCCTGTTGTAGTGGAGACTTGGTTGCTGTTTGTGCATCGTTGGGAGGGACTGACCCTTGAGCTGATTGGCTGTGAGGTATTAGGGTCATGCTGGTCTCATAGATTGGGTTAGGAAGTATTCCCTCTGCTTCTAGCCGCTGAAAGAGATTACGGAAAATTGGTATAATTTCTTCCTTAAATATTTGATAGAACCAATATTTAGTGAACCCATCTGGGCCCAGTGCTTTCCGTTTTAGAAGGTTATTAATTATTGATTCGATTTCTTTAATATAGTCCTATCTGGATTGTCTGTTTTTTCTTATGTGAGTTTTGGCAAATTGTGTCTTTCAAGGCATTGGTCCGTTTCCTCTAGCTTATTAGATTTTAGGTCATAGAGTACTTCATCATACTCTTTTATTATCCTTTTAGTGCCCATGGATCTGTATTGATGCCCCCTCTTTCATTTCCAATATTAGCAATTTGTTTCTTCTCTTTTTCTTAGCCTGGCTAGAGGCTTATCAATTTTATTGATCTTTTCCAAGAACCAGCTTCTGGTTTCTTTCATTTTTTTCTCTTGATTTCTTATTTTCAATTTCATCGATTTCTGCTCTAATTCTTATTATTTCTTCTTACTTTGGATTTAAGTTGTTCTTCTTTTTGTAGTTTCCTAAGGTGGAAACGTAGATTACTGATTTTAGATCTTTCTTCTTTTCTAACATATACATTCGATCCTATGCATTTCCCTTTCAGTACTGCTTTCTCTGCAGCCCACAAATTTTGATAATTTGTAATTTCATTTCCATTTAGTTAAAAATACTTGTAAATTCTTTTTGCTATTCTTTGACTCGTGTGCTATTTAGAAGTATATCGTTCAATCTCTTCAAATTTTTGGATTTTCCAGTTTATTTTTGTTACTGATTTCTAGTTTAACTCCACTGTGGGCTGAGAGCAGATATTGTATGATTTCCGTTATTTTAAACCTGTTAAGGTGTGTTTTATGACCCAGAACGTGGCCTTTCTTGGTGAATGTTCCATGCGAGCTTGAGAGGAATGTGTATTCTGCAGTTGCTGGAGGGAGGGGTGAAATCTTAAAAAGGGATCCACAGAGGAGAGAGCCCCCAAATATTGTGTATTAATTCTCCTCAAATACTTAGTGAGCCCTCAGGAGTTCACACACAGGTGAGACTCTAAGAGGCCCTGTGGGAAGCCACACCTGTAAGGTAGCACCTGTAAGAGATTTCAGCTGCTACCCACTGTAGGGGAGACTGAGTTTGGAGTTCAAGTTCTGTGAAGTAGATGGGTGTGGTGGACCCCTCAGACTTTCCACTGAAACCCCAGAAGGGCCTCAGCTTAGGAGCAGAGACTATGCTCCGTGACTAAGATTCACCCTAGAATTAATGGCAAACCAAAATTGGTCCTACTCCAACAAGCAGTTGCCACAAGTTCATGGTGATCCAACAGTAATTTAGCTGGCTGCTAGAACCAACGCGACACTCTTCAAAGGAAAAGAATCCAGCATTTCTCAATGAATTATTCATTATAATCAAGACACAATGACAGTTCCCAGATATATGAAGGAGCAGGAAAAAGTGACCCTTGCTCAAGAACAAAAAACAAAACAACTAATCAATAGACTCAGACCTACAAACTAACCAAATGTTAGAATTAATGGATAAGAAGTATGAAATACTGTGATAAATATGGCAAAGAATCTATAAGGAAAGATGCATATAATGGGCAAAGAAGTGGCGGGTTTTAGGAGAGATTTAGAAATTCTAAAAAAGAACCAAATCGAAATCATAGAACTTAAAAATACGATATAATATACTCAAGAAATCCGTAAAGGAGATAGAATGGAACATTAAAAAAAACTCGATTAAATCAAAGGGAGACAGGAACGAAGGACAGAGAGAACAAACAGAAAAGGAACAGTCGACTTAAGCAGAACCACGGCAATGATTACGTCGGAAGTAAGTGGGCCAGACACTGAACTGAAGACACACGGGATTAAAAAAAGTCTGTACGCAACTCCGTGTACTGTTCACAAGAGATGCACATCAAGCACGAGGACAGACGGGCTGAAGACCAAAGTGGGAAGATTGTGTGCTGGCCCACTTTGCCCCGGGGGGTCCCCACGCCCTTTTCTTCCTCTCCAGCCCTGTGTCACCACCCAGTTTCCCACCTCGGGGGAGGCCGGGAATCAGACTGGGCTGGGCAGGCCGCTCGCGGAAGGCAGGGAGGAGGGCGGCGGCAGAGCGAAGACCGAACCTTTCGGGCGGCACACGGCAGGAGCGCCCAGGAAAGTGTTCGCACTAACAAATTTCGCACCTGTTGTAGGCTGTGCTCAGCATCTACTCACAAGGGGGGCACGCGAGCTTACAACATGTTAATTATCCCGCCGGGAGGAGAAATGGGGCACGGCCAGGCCACGGCGGCCTGCACTGCATGGTAGACTGTCACACGTCTCACCAAGAATGTTAATGAAAGGGTGGCTCACATTGCCTTAAATTCAGTTGAGTTTTGCCGAGTGTCAGCTTCACGATGTCCAGTATCTGATCCAGGAATATATTTAGGGTCTTCATTTACCAAGTCTTCTGGTCTCTCCAGTCAGCCTGCCCAGCGACAGCGCCTCTGACCACGAGGGGCCTGGGTGCACACGCTGGGGGCGTGGTTTGCTTCAGGAGGGTGGCCCTGGAAGTGGGCTTGGGGGCTCCTTGAGCAGAGAATTTTGTGGGCTCGGGATCTGGGAGCGTAATCTCGACGTTGGGGGCCCCATGAACTCCTTGCCCACGGGGAGGGGCCGGCGGAGGGACCCCACCCGTGCCCACGGGGTGGGGTTGCCATGAGGAAGAGGATGAGATCAGCCGTTTGGAGTCCGGGCCTTACACAGTACCTGATCCACAGTAGGTGCTCAGTGCCAGGCGCTGCTTTGGTTTTGTTGTTTCTAGTCTCACCAGAATTGGCCAAGGCTCTCCATCTTCACCCCTCTGGCCTCCACCCCAGACCCTGGCAGTGTCGTCTGGTGTCCCCTCACAGCAGGCCACTCCAGGCCCCTCGCACTGCGCTCACACTGCTGCTGGGGCTCAGAAAACCCTTCCTCCCCTGGCCTTCGGGCAAACGCCTTCGCCATCTGCCAGCTCCTGTGCCGGCACCCCCTCTCGAGTCTCCCTTGCCCCTCCCCTTCTACTTGGCCAGGGACCCAGAGCGGCTGCCTCCTTGTGGGCACCTGTCCTGCCCTTGCTGGCCCTGGGAGTCCAGTGGCAGGACTTTGCTCTGCTCGGCCCTCCCCAGCCTGGCGGGCAGCCAAGCACGAAACTGACTTTTGAGCTGAGGAATTCAGCTTGCTGTTCAGAAACTCCGGTGGAATTTTCCATTGAGATAAGCGAGGGCGAAGGTTTCAGGCACAGCAAGTGACTGTACCTGCTTATTACAAAGTCCCTGGGAGATAACATTCCAGAAGATCTAGACCTCAGATACCTACCACACTAAGAGTTTGGGGCTTAACTACAGCTCCGCAAAGAGGAAGGGGAGCCCCTCTTACCCACGAACCGCAGGGCGGGGTCATCAGGCACGTCTACTGGAAAGTGTTCACACTCTGAGCCACATGGGGTGTCATTACAAGGAGCGGGGGCCATGGGTCTGCACGTTGTGCCTGGCACAGAGCCCCGACAGCTTCTTCAAAAATCTCAGAAATGCTTATACAACCGTGGGTCAGCCCGCGGCCAAATGACCCTAGGAGGGTGACAGGTGGACAGTTGCGAAAGGCCGATGTGGCTGGACAGAATCCGTGTGCACGGCTGCCTCAGGGGCAGACGCTCCTGACTCTGTCTGTATTTGAGCAGAGACTGAAGAATCAGTTGGACGGGGTGTTGCCGAGAGTTTTCAGACTCTGGGTGGGTGCTCAGACCAGACACTCCCCAGGGGCCCTCCCGGCTCCAAAGTTCTGTAATTGTGCATTTCTTTTGAAGGGGGAATATGCATATGAGTGTCCTGTCTGTATGTGTGGCCTGATTGCGTGCCGTGGTGGAAATTCTCCCTATTAATGCTAATACAGGAAAGCTGATAACACGCCAGGAGAGAAAGTCAAAAGTTGGTATAGCCGTATAAAAATAACACTAATTCTGGTCCTGTAAGTAAATTGCTTGCATTCCGTTTTATTTTGGGGGGAGAGGGGGTTCATTTTTTGCCTCGTTCCCATGCAGGCGTGATGGTTCTGACGTGCATGTGACCTCGTCCAGGTGGGGTCATGGCCAGAATGTCTGTGTGCTCGGTCTCCATCCTCCCCACCAGGTGCCGAGCCTGACTTCGCACGCTGCACGGGAAGGCGCCTTCTGACTTAAACGTGAGCGAGTGGCTCTCGGTGTGGCAAGGCCAAACCGCAGAGCAGAGGCAAAGGAGGTCTGGAGCCCCTGGCCCAGCAGTGGGGTTTGCCTGAGCCTGAGGCCCCGGGGTAGCTTCCGCATCGCCTGGGCAGTGCACGGCCCCCCGTGTGCATTCGCTTGGGCACTGGGGTAGGCAGGATGCTGCGATGGGGCCACAGGGGTGCAGAGTCAGGTTGGAGGGTGACAGGAGAGCGGAGGGTATTAGAGACATGCAGCGCCCTGCCCCCAGGTGGCACCCAGCCAGGATCCGGTCGTCTGGCCCCGGACCAGCCTACCTGGCTAGCCTCTGGTGCCAGGGGCAGGGAGGGCCCCAAAGGAGGAATGAGTTCACTTGACCGAAATCCTTCCTTCTCTTCTGGGCTGCTAGTTTCAACCGCGGCAAGAGCCGCGCAGGTCCGAGGAAGCGCAGGGAGATGTGTGCTGAAATGGGGGGCCCTACCAGGGCTGGGGGACTCGGCCGGCGCTGGGTAACCGCAAACACCTGACCAGAGTCTGACTTCCGGCTGGCCGCCCAGGTGCTCCTGCTGCGCCTGCTCCATGGTCCAGCCTCCTGCCCTGTCCCTGGCCCAGGTGGCCACATGACCAGCGGACCTTGCCCTGGGAGCCTGGCTGGAAGGGAGCAGCCTGACCCTGTTGCGGGGGGCTGGGCAGACTGTCACTTCTACCTGCTTTCTGTTGGAGCAGAGCCACCGCCCCTCCGGCTGCCTCAGCCACTACCCAGAGGCCTAGCGGAGGAAGCTGACCTTTCCTTACGAGGAAGAACGGCAGACAGGTAGGGGCCCTGCAGGAGCCGGTGATGACAGGCTGTCAGGCTTCCTGGTAGTGACCAGGCTTGGGGACGCGTGAGTCATTATTTAAACTTCTGTGTACTTGACAGAGTGTCTGTGTGTGTATGTGTGTGGGGGAGTCTTGTGTGTCTGTGTTCATATCCGCGTCTGTGTGTGACTGTGTGCGGCATGTGCACCACAGAAAGGCCACCGCGGGGGGAGGGGCCCATCCTCCTGAGGGTCGCAGTGCCCCGCGTGGGTCCTCCTGGCTCCTGGAAGGAGATTCCTCTTGAAGTTCCAGCTGCAGGTGAACTGCTGTGAGTGAGGGACCCGGATGCTCAGCCGGTACAGACTGACGCCCGAGCAGACAGCCACACAGAAATCTCGGTGTCCTTTACACGCCCGGCAAGGGTCGCGCACACGAGGGACATCCCGACAATAGACCCAGCGGTCTCGACCCTTCCCTGGGATGCCTTCCCTCCAAAAAAGACTCGTTAGGGTTTGCAGTCTTCCCACCCCGCCTTTGGCGGATGGGAGGCAGGCTCATAAGAAAGGGAAACGCCCCACATCCAGATGCTGAAGAGAGGGTCCCGATTAGCTGTCACGGGTACTGCATTCCTGAGAGGTCCTCGTGCTCTGAAAGACTTCAAAGAACCACATCTTGATTAAAATCTAGAGGCGGGGTCAGGGGGCACATTTTCAATTTTCTGTCTGAACAGAGGGCTCCAACCTCTGATTATGGAAAGCTTACAACCTGTAATCACGCAAAAAGTTAGGCATGAAAATGCTTTCTGTGTCTGATTATTAGAGAAAAAAATTTAAAGCACATGAAAATACGGTAACAGGAAAATGGTTCGGCAAATTGGACTAGTTGCAGGAATGTTAGGTCATCAAATATATATATGTTGAAGTCACATATAACATAGATAGCAATGTGTTGATATATGTCGATATATGATGTTGTTTTAAAGGCAGGATACAAAATTTTATATCAAAACTATGGGGTTTAGCTTGTTTGTTTTTGAGATTTATTTTTTAAGAATAGAAGCTAGTAGGCAAAACACCATTCCTGGTTGTATTAAGGGCATGGAATTATGAGTATTTCCAATTTTTTTTTTTCATATTGACAATGATGTGTTTATATTTATAGTAAAAGGTTTTTTTTTTAACAGATGTATTATTGACAAAGGAATAAGATGCTGGTGTGTGGTATTATAGAAATGGTATATTCATTCACATTCCACGTATTTTGATGAATTCAAACCAAAATATTTTGGGCTAAAGATTTTCTGGACTCACAAAGACTTTTGTTAATTGCGAGGGAAAACTAGCAAGGAAAACTTAAAGGGGTTTCTTTAAATGCTTGAGAATGCATTGTTGTAGGTGCGTTAGAACTTTCTCTCTACGTAAAATTACAACATGAATCGATGGATCATCTGCTTGTAAGCAGGCGCCTTCAGTAACCCCAGCAGGAAACAAGATATTAGCCTGGGGTAGCACAGAAACTCAGAAATTCTGTTCTTAAGGGTGTTCCCTGTTTCAGCGTTATTGAGATGTAACTGACAGATAACATTGTGTAAGATTAATGTGTGCAACACAGTTGCTCTGATACATTTAAATGTGGCAAAATGATAATTACCACGGTAGCATCCGCTAACACCTCCCTCCTGTCAAATAGTTGCTATTTCTTTTGTGGTGAGAACATTTATAATCTCTTAGCAACTTTCGGGTAGATGATACAGTGTTATTAGTTATAATCTCCACGCTGTGTACACGAGTCCCAGAATTTATTAATCTTATAACTGCAGGTTTGTGCTCTTTGACCAACATCTCCCCATTTCCCCAACCCCTAGCCCTTGGTAACCACCACTTTGCTCTCTGTTTCTCTGAGTATTGGGGGAAAAAAAGCAGTTTATAAGTTAGGGCTTGCTACAGAGCGGACTGTCTTGGCCAGTGAGTCCAGGCTGGTGATGCCCGGGGCAGGCTCGTTGACGTGGGAAGCCGTGTGGCGGGTCCCGTGAGTGGCTGAGACCATTCTGGGGCCCGGTGGGTTCAGTGTGGACGTGCAGGCAGCCCGTCTGTCTTAGGAAAGCTGCCGGGACTCTCGGGAAGAGAGAAGGCCCCCGGAGGCTTCTTGCTCAGCTTCCGGAGGAGGCTCTGAGCAGCCCAGCCAAGCGGGCGTCCGTGAGCGCACCCGCCCGTTAGGCTCGCTCAGCTCCTCCCTGTCGCCTGAGCACCCTCACGGGGCGGCCTTAACGTAAGGAGAGGTCTGCTTGTCTTGGCCTCTCAGAGCGGAGCCCTCGAGCGGCTGGAGGCCCTTCCATTCTCTCTTTTTGCAGATACTCCGTGGGAAGCAACGTGTCTGTCTGGCAAAGGCTTCCTGCTAAGCCATTCCCAGCGCGTTCACGTGACCTTGCATGTCCTATATGCTCAATGAATACAGACCTCGCTTTCATGAGGGGTTCTGGCCCAGCGAGAGAGATGTCATTAAAAAAATGCTGTGAATTAAAGTAGAGTTAAAAACTGAGATAATTTCAACCAGGAAGAGAACAGGGGACCGTAGGCCCCATGACTGCAGAGCCCATCTATTTCGTTAACTGCTATTTATGGGGACTGGACACATGAGCAGGGGGCAGGGACGGCAGCTGCCAGACCAGATAGGAGGCTGCGGTGGAGGGAGATTTAATCAACTTGAACAGACAGAAGTGAGCGGAGCCGATGGTGAAGCTGAGCGATGATCTCTGGTGACATTGAACTTTGAGACACCGCTGACTGGTTATGCTTCCTGGGCCTTCATTCAGAGTTTAAGAATCGCCAGGGCTGGAAACTTTATTTCTGGAGGGCCAGCTGGCTTTTCTGGTGCTTTCCCATTTGTGCGCGATTTGCATTCGAAACAATAGGATGTCTGGGATTTGCTTCAAACTAATCTTCGGTGGTGGGGGATTGGGGGTGCGGGAAACCGATCTGTCATTCCACAGCTGGTCATTGTGGAAGTGAATGACGGACGCACACGGCCATTGAAAGATCTGCATTCTCTCTACTGTGCTCTGTGTGCCTGGGATTTTCTGTAGTCAACAAACACGCAGGGTTTGCCGAAATCTATTCTGACCCAGAGCTGCTTTTCTCCAGGGCGTGTCACTGTGGGTTCTGAGGCTCTAGATGCCACCGGAAGCTGAAAGCTTTCGAGGGTCCTGAAGCACCAACCTTGTTAGGTAGATTATTTTTTGAAACATTAACTTTAATCCCTGAACCAAACACTGAGGTTTCAGCTACTTTTTGGAATAAGTAATAGGTTTTATAAAAAAGTGAGAGTGAGTGGAATGGGGGTAATCAGTCACTGCTGCTTCTCGGGGTGCGGTGGCCCCTGGCGGGCACCATCCATCCACGCGCCCCACAATGCAGTGTTTGCCCGTTTACGGGTGGGGAAATGGGGTGCAGAGCGGAGCGGGGGTGCCGCCCCGGCCTCTGACTTGGAGCTCTGTCTGTCCTGCAGGGAAGCAGCGCCCGGGTGATCCGGTGGGGACATGGACCTCCTCGGGACGCCGCAGGGCATGGCGCAGGCGGACGGGGCGGCGCCGGGCCAGCCCTCCGTGTTCAAGCTGGTCCTCCTGGGAGGCGGCTCTGTGGGCAAGTCCAGCCTGGCTCTCCGGTTCGCGAAGGGCGACTTCAAGAGTATCCTGCCGACCGTGGGGTGTAAGTGGCGGGCCAGGGGCGTGTGTCCCGGGGGGGAAGCCACGCCTCCCACGCACGTGGCGGGCGCACGCGGCCCCCTCTGTCCTGGAGCCCCGAGCGCTGGGCAGGGAGCGATGAGGCCCCGTGGGCGGGCCCGCGAGGGACGGGGAACCGGGGCTCAGGGGCTCTGGCCCCCGGGTTGGCTATGCGAGGGACAGGGCGGTGGAGGGGGACCCGAAGGACAAGCTGGCCTCTCACCCTGCTGGTCCCCTCGGCTAAGGCCGCCCCCCAGGCAGTGTCCCTACACGCGCTCCCTTTCTGCCTGGACTCAGTTTACCAGCCCGGCCTGGGTGGGGGTGGAGGCAGCAGGAAGGGGCGGCGGGCAGCGCAGACCCTCTCGCGCGCTTCTTGAAGAGGCCAGCACTGCCCGGTTCTCGCCCGTAACAGTCGGAGAAGCATCTGCTGTCAGTCTCCTTGGCGGTCTGCCCGGGGAGCGGGGGACCCGGGTTTTCCCAAATGGCAGGTTCTTCGTGCCAGGCCCCCTGGGGGGCGGCCGGCATGGCGGAGGACACCTCACTCGGAATCAGAGCTTTGGTGTCAAATCTGAACTCCGCCACCAAAGGCCACCTGTTTCTGAGTCCATCCACTCCTTCATGCATTCACGCATGCATTCATTCATTCATTCATACATTTAGTGAATATCTCTTGGGTGTGGCCTGGTCCCCGGCCTGCTTTAGACTGGAAGATTCTGAAGTGAGCTGAATAGCTGCCCCTCCCCCAGCCTCTAGTCCCCATCCCTGCTCCCATCCCCAGGCCCAGCTCCTGTCTGTGGAGGGAAGAACCCCTCCAGTCAAGGCTTCCCTCCATGCTGGGGCTGGGGCCGAGCCTGAGCCTTTGTCCTACCTCGGTGTCCCTGGGCCATGGGGGAGTGTTCGGAGGCAGGAAACAGCCAGAGTAGATTGGCAGGTGGCCCACAGTCTCTAGCCGAGTTTAGCAATCCTTCTTTATTTAATCAGCCACCAAGCCATGGGGCCAGCACTGGTTTATTGAGCACCTACTACGTGCCAGCAATTATACCGGGTGTTGAGGACACAGAAGTAAGCCTCCTTTGCTTTTAGCAGCTAAATCCCGTGTAGGAATGACCATCCCCACTCATATCTCGGGGTCTGCTTGACGTGTCTTATACACCCCTTGACATCACGACCTTTAGAGGTGGATGTTATGATTATCACATGAATAGGAAATCAATTAATAAAATTTATTATTATGTTTCTTAGTACTTTATTATGATATAGTCTATATTATTGTAATTAGGTTATTATGTTCTTCTGTCATTATGATGGACAGCCCCCGTGTTATTATTTGTTATTCTGTTACCGTCAGTGGAGGGACAGCCCTGCTTTTTGGATGAGGAGAGGAGCACAGCCATTCTTCTGGGTGACAGTGGCCTGCGTTGTCCAGCCCCCTCGATGGCAGACACGGAGGAACCTCACCCTAGTCAGGAGGGCGGGCAGAGGGGCCAAGTCGCCGCCTGGCGAGGGCGCCCCGCCCCGAGGGGCAGCGGGCAGTGCCGGAGGTGCTGGCTCGGTGAGTGTGAGGCCAACGAGGAAGCGGCCGGATGGCCACGGGCCAGTGGCCTTCGCTCGCACCCCCGTGTTTTCACTCGCGAAACGGGGATGCAGGTACCGTCCAGTGGCGGGCTCTGTGCAGGCCGACTCAAGTCGTGGATTACCACGTCATGACTCACGGCTGTCACCTTCTCCTCAGACTCCTAAGAGCAGGGTGGGCCCAGGGCCTGGCTGGTCGGTGGTGATGTTGCCCTCAGGACAGGCAGACTCCCAGATTCTCCAGCCTTCGGGAAGATCAGGGGTGTCTGGGCCCCCTCCAGAGGGCCTGGGTCGTGGGTGGCTGGGTGGGCAGGATTGCTGAGTGCCAGGCTCGCTCTCCAGAACAGTGCCCCAGCCGCCTCCGGCAAAGCCCATCCATCCAGCGGAAGCAGGAGTTGGAGCAGGAATTGTGACAGGCAGACCGGAAGCTGAGTCAGAGTGGGAACCCCAAGTGGGCGCACCCCCCAGCCCCTCACCGGGAGGAGGCTGGAAAGACCCTGGAGCTCCCGGCCACTCCCAGTCACCGCGGAGGCTTCCTGACCCGCGGCGGGAGGGCCTGGCAGGGGCGGTGGGCGGCTCCCTCTTCCTGCCATCCTGAGTGGCCACGGCGGGAATTCTGGCCCATTTCCCTGGGCGGCACTTTTTTAGTGACATCTTTCGGAAGGATGGTGACATCTAGCGCTTGTATGCGTATCTGCTAGCAGAAGCCAGAACGAATCCCAGACTGGCTGGGCGTGGGGGGGAAGCACCCGACGCATCCAGCTTTGCCGCCAACTCGCTTCCCTTCGAGAGGAGAACTTTGCCTCAGCCACCGTGTCCCCGAGAAGCCTTGCATTACACGTGCCCTTCCAGCAGAGGGCGCAAGTGAGCAGAAGCAGCTGTTTGTTTTTTAAGTTAAAAAGGTAAAAAAGTAAAACCATTTTTATGTTGATAACGTTTATTAGAGACACTTTTTAATTTGGAGCCATAAAATACCAGCTAGAGAGCAGTCCCCAGTTAATTCTATGTCATTCATTGTCCAGTTGGGGTCTATCCAGTCCATACACCAGGCGGAAGGCTCCAGAAGCCCCCAGAGGGAGAGGGAACAGGGCCGAACGGAAAGCGAACATGTCGGAGGCCAGGGCTGTGAAGCGAAGGAGGCAGAGCTGAGTTTTCTGCCGCATGCGCGCTGCCGGTGACGGCTTTTAAGACACAGCAAAATCGAACTCAGAAACGTGGTGTGACCGGGGGGAAAATGGACAGAGGGTGCGGATAAGAGGCCGATGTTCCCAGAAGCCTCGTCCCGTGGCTCGTAGGCGGCAGTCACCTTGTGCTCGCATGGAAGGAGGGAGCGGAGAGACAGGGGACTCTCTGTGCCTCTCCTTACAAGGGCACTAAAACCCGCAGCCCAGCCCCGTCCCTTATCCCGTCTGCAGTGGGTTGAATTGTGTCCCCCGAAAGATATGTCCACATCGTAACTCCCAGAGCCCAAGAATGTGGTCTTCCTTGGAACAAGGGTCTTTGCGGAGGCAGTCGGTTAAGGGTGTTGAGAGGAGAGTGTCCTGGGTTTCGGGTGGCCCTGAGTCCAACGACTGGTGTCCCCATCAGAGCCGTGGGGGGCGCGGAGGGAGAGGCCCATGACCAGGGAGGCAGAGACGGGAGCGGCACGTCTGCAAGCCCAGGAACAGGCACTGGCAAGCACTGAGCGAGGCTTCCAGAAGGAGCTTCCAGAAGGACCCCCTACCCCAGGCAGCACCTTGAGTTCGGACCTCTGGGTTTCGGAATGAGAAGGATAAACTCCGTTGCTTTAAGCTCCCCAGTTTCTGGTGATTTCTTATCGCAGCCCCCGGAAACCAACACACGAGCTTCAGGGTGAAAGTTTTAATTTCAGACGTGAGGCCACGTTTGCAGAATCTCCCAGTGGGCTCCGAAGCCCACGTGGGGGGTGGGCCGGGCAGTCACTTTGGCAGGAGGCTGCATCCTGCCAGCTTCTCTCAGCTCTGGACACCGGCCTGCCCTGCCGGCTCCCTGTCCCTTGTCTCGCTCTGTATGTGACATACCCCCCACACTGAGGGGACAGAACATCTTGGTGCTTCTAAACAACGATTTCCAAATCAGATCACTTTGGAAAGCGGTCAGGTTTTGAGTTAGGGCCCTGGGAGTTCATCTTTGCCTCCAGAGGCCCTGTGGGACCTGCAAAGTACCCGCCACAAATGACATGTAGCACTTGGCTTTGCGTGGAGATCACTGTCTTGCAGAAGAGGGGTTCACCCAGCCTCCCCGGCTCTGGGCGACAGGAAGCTCGTTTCTCTGACTGGGCCGAGCCTGGGGCTCACGCCAGCCCGGCCTGGAGGACCCGGCCTACACATAAAGGCCCCTCTGCGCTTCCCTGCTCCAGGCGCTTTCTTCACAAAGCTGGTGGACGTGGGTGCTGCGTCTGTGAAGCTGGAGATCTGGGACACGGCCGGCCAGGAGAAGTACCACAGCGTCTGCCACCTCTACTTCAGGGGTGCCGACGCTGCACTTCTGGTTTATGACATCACCAGCAAGGTGGGGCTCCCCTTGGGGCATGGCCCCACCCGCCCCATAGGGCATCTGCCTTCTGCCCTCCCAGGCCCCGGGACACTGCCTTCTGAAGGCGTTGTGTGACTGATCTGTCCAGGTGCCATGTGGTAGAATCATGACACATCAGTGATAACTGGTCGCCCCCTCCAGGAAGCCCTCCCTCTGACCCTACCAGAGCAGCCCGCACAGAGCACCATCCATTGCTCGCGGTCCCTTGAGGGCCACTGAGTTGGTGAGGGGGGTGTCACAGAACAGGACGCGGGCCCTAGCTGCCCACGCCCTACCTGGAGTACCATCCGGGCGGAGGCTAACCACAAGCGAGCGGACACTTAGAGCTGAAGCGCGGGGCGGGGTCCCGTGGGGGTTGATGGGAGGGGCACGAACCCCAGCCCCGGGGGGTGGTGGCTTCCTGCAAGAAGGCTCTAGCCGGAGCGGGGCAGTGGGTGGCGAGGGGCAGGGGAACAGGAAGGTCAGGGCCTCTGGGCCAGGGAGCAGGAGCCCTGGGGCCTGCGGCTGAAGGCGGGCCGGCCTGGTCAGCTTTGCCGCAGGGAGGGAGAGGGGCGGCGTGGGGCCCAGGTCTGCAGGGTCCTGGATCAGGGTTGAGGGTGACAGTCACTCCCCCAAAGCCTCCTGCACAGAGAAGTCCTTGAGGGCCTCCAGGAGTGGGGGCTGCAGGAGCTGGAGGTCTGGCCCGAACGTCCCACAGCTTCCAGCCTCCCAGGCCTTGTTGTGGGGAACGAGCTGCCCTGTGACTTGGACGCCCACAAACCTGGAGAAGACACGCTGCCCCTTCCGAGGGGACAGAGCAGCCCTCGGGGGAGGGGCACGGTCTGGTCCGCCATACAGCCAGTGGGATTGTACGCTGTTTTACATGCTGCGGCCATCGGCACCTGCTCTTTGTTCTGGGGCCAGTGCTGAGGGCCACCCCTGAGTGTCGCCTCACTTCTGTCCTAGGACTCCTTCTGCAAGGCTCAGCAGTGGCTGAAGGAGCTGGAGAAGGAGCTCCCTCTGGGAGACGTGGTGGTCATGCTGGTCGGCAACAAGACGGACCTCGGGGAGGAGCGCGAGGTCAGCGTCGAGGTAGGACTGCGACGGGCCACCGTGTCCCTGGAGAAGGGGCGACCCCAAAACACACCTGCCGTACGTGCACACGCTGTGTCACACACACGTGCACACACGCATACACACGCACACCTGCACTCACCCGCACAGGCACACGCTGTCACACACACCACACACTGACACACCACACATACATGCACACACATGAACCCGAGCACACGCTGTGTCACACACTTATAGACCATATGCACACACATGCACTTCCCAGGGTGAATCCAGGCCACATTAGGGGCTGGCGTCAGCGAGAGGGAGAGGCGACTCGGGGTCCAGGAGGAGGGGCGCCCCTCCGGGAGAGGGCAGCCCGCTTCCTTGGAGGTGATCTGGAAGACAGACAGGCGGCAGGAAGGTTCCGAGGAGAGTGGGGAGAGGGCAGGGGGAAGACAGGGCGGCATCAGCGTGAGCCCTCTGGGGAGGGCTTGGGGGAGCCATCGCTGAATGTGGTGGCCAGTGGGAGGAGACGGGGGTTTGCAAACTAATTGGCCACCAGAGCGATGGCCCGAGGGCTCTCTGTGGGGAGGGAGGACGGGACTGGCCGAGCTCAGTGGGGAGGAGTTGCAGTCTGTGGGCCGGGGGACAGGAAGGACACCACTGCGGTGCGATGCTGTGGAGCCTGAGGGTCACTCCTCCCCTGGCTGCGTCAGGGAGGCTTGGGGGAGGGGTCCACACGGGGGTCCCCAGTCCTCGCTCACCCGCTGGCCTTCTTGGGAGTGCTTCTCCTCTCCGGGCCACACTTGCAGCCCGGTACTGGCCAGCTCGCCCTTGCTCTGCGGTGTCTGTCACTCCATGCAGGCCTGACCCGTGTGGGAGACCCAGGAGGGACCAGAGGAAGGTCTGGTGGGCTCCTCCAGGGCCCTGTCCCCACTGCCCCTCCGCGCTTCCCCCCTTGTCGCTTGGTGTCTGCCCGAGTCTCAGAGCCCACAGGTGCCAGGGAGCCGTAGGGTCAGGGGTCATGCCAAGGAGTGGCCTTCTCAGACTCTGCCCCTGCTCAGGGGCACGGGGACACAGCCCTCGGGCAGGACGAGCCAGAGGCCCTGATTCTCCACTGGCCACACCTGGCTGGCGGGTCTGCCTTAGAAGGCAACTGGGTAGATCTCAGAAAAGCTGGAAACCGCCTAACGAAAAAAAACCCCAAATGCACGTGGTGGCACCGGCCACACGCGGCTGTGGGCGCCGAGCGTCCTCACGGCTCCCCTGAGCGGCCTGCGTGTCCGGCGTGTTCTCCCCAGGAAGGGGCGGAGTTCGCCGCGAGCCAGTGCCTGCTGTTCGTGGAAACCTCAGCCAGAATGAACCACCAGGTGACTGAGGCCTTCGATGCAGTTGGTGAGTGACCGTCCCTCCCACCCCCGCACCGCCAAGGGTCTGCTTTCCCGGAGTCCTGGGACCAGCGGCAAGTCTGTGGGGCCTGGACGGGGAGCAGGAGAGTCACTGGCTCCGGGAGAGCGGCAGGGAGGGCTGGCGTCCCGGGACGGCCCTGTGTGCTGGGGCTGCTGGGCCGGGGTCTCCCCCGCCCCCCAGCAACCCTCGTCCCGCGTGGGTCCCAGCGCAGGAGCTGGTGCGCAGGGCGGAGGAGAAGGCGGAGAAGCAGACGCAGCGGGGACGCGCACAGCTGGCGGCGAACCAGGCGCCCGGCGCGGCCAGGTGCTGCGGCCACTAGGAGCGGCCTCGGTGGGAGGGGCCGCGGGAGGGGCCCCCAGGCCCGGGCCAGGCTGTCCTCAGGGAGCCGCTGCCGGCTCTATGTGCACAGTGGCACTCGATTCTGACTCTCCATGGGCGCCGGTTTGTTCCTGAGTCCTAGAAGTGGCTGGAGCTGGCACCCCTCGGAACTGGCGGGGTCGTGCAGGACAGCGCTGGTATCAGATGGCTCCCGGGGTGTCCGATCCGCCTCCCGATACCCGACACCCCAACACAGACCTAATCCCAAATGCCCAGACCAGGCGCGCCCGCCCCTGCCAGGCTGATTGTGCCCTCTGCTGCCTCCCGACGCAGAGGAATGAAACAGGTCGGGGGACAGGTCGGGAATACAGGGGTCGGACCACGTGGCGGGTGGACGGCGGCCTCACGCAGGGCGCTGCACAAGACCCCGCCTGTGCCTGGGACTGCGCAGGGCGGAGCAGGCCCGGATGGAGGTGACCAGCGACAGTCACGGGGCCGCGGCCATCTTCAGTGGGGCTCGGGGCAGTTGTCCCTGGGGAGAGGTGTCTGCCAGAGGGCTGGGGGGCTGTGCACTTGACAATGACATGCTCGTGCCTGGTGAGCGTGAGGACTCAGCCCTTTAGCCTCCAAAAATTAAACCGCTTTCTGTAACCTAGTCTGTGGTGGATTTGCAAGGTGGGTTTTTATTGCACATATTCTGGGGGGCTCGTGGGAGTACAGAGGAGGCGGGCCCACGTGGCTGGTGGGGACTAAGGTGGGCACAGGACATCTCTCTGTCGGTGACACGCCATGCAGTCACCTTGTCACTGCTTATCAGCCTTTATGGAGAGGCCAGACGGTCCCTTTGGGCGGCGGGCCCCCGCGCAGGGTGAGGGTATGCCAAGGTGGCTGTTTTTGGGGGTCGATGCTGGTTTTCATCCTTGCCCCTGGGACTATGCTCGGCAGGTCTGAAGTGTTAAATAGGACATTTTACCCACCCGAAAGGGCTTCACTGGAAGCGTCTTCATGTTGGCAGAGGGGCAAGTAGAAGGCGTCCATTTCTGCTGACTCTGCCCATCTCGGCACCCAAATGTCATGAGCATTTCTAGGGGCTCGTCTGGCCTGCTGTCTGCCCTCGTCCACACCGCATGGTCCTAGCCCCCAGCCCTGGACCTTTGGGACGGACTCTGCTGCACACAGGCCCTGCGGGGGCCTGACCAGGACACGGAGGCTGGCACCGACTAGGCCGTGTCTGTGAGGTCACCTCAGCAGGGCCGCGTCCCTGCCAAAGGTCACGGCCCCTCTCAGGGCAGCCCCCCTTCCAGATTCTGGGTGGTTGTCTGGATCCATCGGGTGTGTGTGTGTGTGTGGGGGGCAGACAGCCCAGGGTCTCCCTGCACCCCACTGCATCTCAGCGGGCATTAGCCGGCCCGCCAGGAGGGAGCTGCACCCCGGCAGAGCCAGAGTCTGGGGCCGTGGGCAGCCCAGGTGTCTCGCGATTCAGACTCTCCGCTGCTTATTCCAAAAGACACTTCTCACGTGACCTTTCCAGACAACAGTGGAGCAGACTGCACAGGACTCTTTCTTGTCATGACCTTCGAGACAAGCTAAAGGATAAATAAATAGCTTCTGGGAGGGCCCGCTGCCTCGTGCTCTCTGTGCCTCCACGGCTTAGAGGGCCGGGCACGCCCCGCACCAGCCGGGCGGACTCCCCTTGGAGGAGCGGGCGGCGGAGGTGCCCCCGGCCACTAGATGGCGCTGCACCACCGCCCAATTAGGGCAGACCTGCTGCTCCCGGGTCCGGTCCTCACTCCCGAAAGCCAGGCTTTCGGAGGAATTTCTGGCGTTTCAGGGGAGTGGGCAGTGTGTGGATGACATCTGTAGGATGCCCGTGTATCTCTGCCTGACTCGTCAGGCTAGTGTCACCGTGCTAGAGTTTGTTATTAAAACATCCTGGGACTCATTTCCGCCCGGCATCCTTTTATCACGCCCTCCCCCGCGTTTGGATGGGGCGCGTTGTGGTCCTGGAGCCTGGGTTCTCCATCACCTGGGATGTGATTGCCCTTACTCCCCCCCCCTCAGGCAGGTGGGGCTCAACTCAGCATTGGGATCACCTGGGGGCCTCCGTGCGCAGCACCCCTCGCTCACTGGGGCTCTGGTTAAACCAGCCTGCAGGGCGGCTCGGAGCCCTCGGAGGTGGACCCCCTGCTCAGCGGAGGCGGGGCGCTGCGGGAGGCCGAGGTTCTGTCCGCGCTTCCTTCTGCCGCGTGCCCAGTGCCCGGTTACAGTGTCTGACTCACGCCAGGCGCTCAGCAAATGTGTGTCCAACGAGAGGACAGAAACCGTCCCTCCCTCCCAGAGCTCTGAAGAAAAGGCGGCTTTTCCCAGACACGGCACCACCATGAGCACAGATGTTCGCGGAAGGCTCTGGGCCGGCCGGGCAGGTGAGGTGGGAGGGGGCGGTGGGCGTGGCGCACTCCGTGGCTGAGGCATTCAAGGCGCAGATGCTCCAGGACAAATGGTCCCAGGACTGCGCCGGGGCCCGGGGGAGGCCAGTGGTGAGCTCACTGTCCTGCACGCAGCCCAGGAAGATGCCCCAGCCCTTCTGAGCCTGAGTGTGCTGCCGGGTTTTCTCGGAGCTGGTGCATGCGTGTGTGCGCGTGTGCGTGTGTGCGCATGTGTGCATGCGTCTGCGTGCATTCACGTGCACACAGTGGAGGCAGGAGGCAGGGAGGTTGATAAGTGATACCCTGGAGCGCTCCCGCTGACCTGCCTGTGACTGTCACCTTTCTCCTGTTTCTGTTGGCCGTGTCCCCTCCATGTCCCCCTCTGCCCACAGGACTGAGCCAGGGACCCATTCTTCTTCTTTCAAAATTTATTCCCTATGGGGCTCCCACTGCCCAAACGTAGAGCCACGTGAGCATCAGAAATGATTTGTAAGGTGCTGAACCACCGCAAAAGAAAACACAAAGGGAAAAAAGACAGAGAGAAACATCTAGAAGAATCGGCTGGGAGACGTCGATGGCCTTAGAGAATCAGCACTGAGCCGCCGGCAGGGTCTCAGCAGACGGACGCTCAAGTCGCTGGCTTTGAGCTTCTTGGGAAGCAGGCTGCGGCCACAGGCGGGGACCTCTGCAGGTTGCAGGGTGACGCCCCTCACGGGGGACACAGCCGCCTCAAATAAACGGTCAGGCGTGGCGTCTGTCGGGGTGCCCCGCTGTCAGACACGATGCGACACAGAGCCTCGTGCCCGCAGTGGGTGACTGAATCCAGTTATGCCCCTACATCTTCCTCCCAGTGACAGGAAATACGGGGACAGAACGAGGTGACGCCGCTGGGGGAGCGGTCGACAAATCACGCACGTGGATCATCCTACGGGGTGACGCGTCTGGGCTCCTGTGAGAGTCACGACCGAATGAAAAGCTCAGGGACCAAAGAGAAGTAGCTAACTGCAACTGTGACTTCAGATTGGAGCCTGGTTTCAAAACAAAGGACAACTAAGACTTTCTGCCATATTTGGTGGTTTTTGAGTCAACGCTAGATATTATGGAATGACCACAAAAATTTTTAGGCGTAATTTTGTGATTGTGTGAAAGATTGTCCTTATTTTGAGGAGCAACATGCAGAAATATCTCGGGTAAACGTCATGATGTCTAGGAATTGCTTCTAAAGGGCAGAGAGGGACAGAGGAGGGCGGGGGAGGGAAGTAAACACCGTAACTTGACTGTAAGGGGAGCGTCTGCGATGCTTCTGAGAGAAGCTTTTTGAGTTTTCTCGAATGCTTGAAAACTTGCACAATAAGAACTTGTGGAAACAGGCAAGCGTCTGCCTCCTTCTCTCTCTGGGCACAGCCCGAGTGCGGGCCGGGAGCCTGGGAGCGAGTCGCAGGCAGCGCTGGCTCCTCCTGGGGGCCGAGGGAGAAGCTGCCGGGCCTCGACTGCTCCTGGCGGTTCCCGCAGCCCTGGAGCTCCCTGGCCTGGAGAAGCGTCATCACCTCTGCCGCATTTGCTCGGCGCCGTCCTTTGTGAGTCTGGGTCCCAATCCCCCCTTTTGTGAGGACAGCAGTTGGGTGAGATTAGGGGCCACCCACTCCAGTGTGACCGCATCTTGGCGACTCTGCGACAACCCTATTTCCAAGTGAGGACACATTCCGAGGTTCTGCGAGTTAGGGTTTCCACAAACGAAGTTTGGGGGTGCAGTCAGCCCAGCCCAGAGGGCAGGAGCTCCCCCTCTTCCCTGTGCCCCTCGGTCTGAAGGCTGCCCCCCAAACCCCCTCTCGGCTGGCCAGAGGCACAGCAGGGCTTGAGTCCATCTGATGAACCTCAGGAGAATTTCCCTCCCTTGGGCCCTCCAGGGGACAGATCACTACCAGGGACCCTGCCACTGCCCCAGCTGACAAGGAGGGCTGCTCAGCTGCTGCTTGTGGATAGTGGCCACTGGGCTTCTGTCCCTGTCTTTGCCAGAAGCTTGGTCCAGGCCCGACCTGCTGGGCTATTGCCAGAAGATGCCAGCCGGTCCCCCGGCCCCCGCTCGGCCACACAAGCTGCAGACAGACTGCGCTCTATGAGCAGAGCAGGACCAGCCGTCCCTGATCGGTGACTTGGTTGCTGGGCTCCTTATGCCGCTGGCTCCCGCCCTCCAAGCCAGGGCATTCCCCGGGAGGCGTCCTCCCTTGTTCCCTGGGCTCAGAGACCCCAGGCCCGGTGGGAATCTGGAGCCCGCTGTCACACTGTCGCGTTTCCATTCTGGGCTCCCCCCACCCGCCGCCGGCTGTGGAGTCTGTTTTCATTTTTAGTGTCCTGCACACTTCAGGGGCATCGAGCACATCCACAGTGTTTTGCACCCCGCCCCTGCCCCCCCCATTCAGTTTCAAGACATTTCACCCCCCTGGAAGGAAGCCCGTGCCAGTTCAGGAGTCACTCCCCACCCCTCTCCTCGCCCAAGAATGCCGATGGCCTTCCTGTCTCTGCAAATGGGCATGCCACGGAAATGGGAGCACCCGATGTGCGGGCTCCCGAGTGCGGGCTCCGGCACGCAGCCCCGTCGTCGAGGTCCATCCGCATCGCAGGTGTCGGGGCTCCGCTCGGCTTTGCGGCTGAGCTGTTCTCCGCCACCGTGCACGCAGACCGCCCCGGTGCTCCCGGACCTGTGGCTGGCGCACGGCGGCCCCCGCCCCCGCTCCGGTCTCCGGCTCTCTGCTGCTGTGAGCCCTCCCCTGCATTGTCCTCGGGTCTCTTGGGCACATTCCCAGGGGAGGTGCGGGTCCTTGTGCAGCTGTTCGAGGACCCGCCCGCTGGCTCTCCTGGGCTGTGAGCCAGGCCCGGCCCAGCACCTGCTGCCCGGGGAGCAGTCTGACCCTGTTCCCACGCGCTCACTCCACCCTGGGGACCTGGGGACGGGCCCTCATGGCAGGGGTTCTCCCCTGGAGGACATGGCCTCCGGCCTTTCCCTGGCCTCCCTGTGAGCCGGGAGGTGGGGCGGCCCCTGGCACAGCCCCATCCGGCTGGTCTGGGCCAGCTCTGCCTCCTCTCACTGGCTGGTGAGCCGTGGACCCGCCTTCCTCGAATTAGAGCAGGGACAGCTGGTCTCTGGGGTCCTGCAGCCTGTCTGGGTCCTGGTCACTGGGCCCTCCCGAGCGTGGCGGACAGGAGTCCTGAGGGCAGGGTGGGCTATGGATGATCATGTCCGGAAGTCCCCCAGTGCTGGATTGGGACCGGGCTCGAGGAAGGCGTTGGCACTCACCGAGCACGTGTCCCTGCCAGATGTGGAAACCGAGGCTCAGAGAAGCTAAGGGCTGGGCTCAGTCGCCCAGTCAGGAGTGGAGTGTCCCCTCACCCCAAAGCGAGTTACATCTGAGGCAAGACACAGAGACACCACCGCGGCATTTGAAACAGGCGGCAAAGGGACACGGTGTGGGCGGAAGCCATGCGGGTTCACGCCTCCCCAGGGACGACTGGGACCGAGGAGCCCATGATTCTCTCCTGAATACCAACCAGGGAGGCCAAGGGGCTGGGGCTGAGGGAGGGGCAGGGTGGGCTGAGGGGCGGGGCGTCCTTCCCTGGGGGGCCTCCTGCAGAGTGAGCTGTGCAGTGTGCAGCCTGGGCGGCAATTCAGGGTGCCTCAGGAGGAGGGCACCGTGGCTGCAGGTGGCCAGGACACTCTCAGCTCCCCTGCTCTGTGCTGGGTGCCCATGGGTGAGTCATGGAGCCTCTGACATGCTGAGCTCTGTGTGTCCTGGGCTAGCATGCCATGGAAGAAAACCCCCAGCATGTCACCACACAGACACATCTGGACAGGGCCAGCTGCTTTTATTGGGGTTGAAGGGAAAGCGGCCCCTGGTGGAGAGGGAGGGGCTGTCACCCTCCCCAGGGGCTTGGCACCCCCTCCCTGGACAAGCCGGCCAGCAGGTGCTTCGGGATGTTCCTCAGAGCCAGCCTCCTCCGGCCGAAGCGGCCCACGGGCCTGATCCTGCGGCCCATGTACCAGGCAGGGTCGATGTCCGGGGCTGGAGGGGGACAGCGAGAGCTGTCACAGATGCGTGGCCCCTGCTGTGTGCGCCCTGGGCTCCC
This sequence comes from Pteropus medius, assembly GCF_902729225.1. Taxonomy (NCBI): domain Eukaryota; kingdom Metazoa; phylum Chordata; class Mammalia; order Chiroptera; family Pteropodidae; genus Pteropus; species Pteropus medius. The sequence goes on along the minus strand of NW_024342466.1, from coordinate 2,433,667 downwards.
GCTGGGCCGATGGCAGGGCCCAGTGCATACGCACATGCTTGGCTCACGGCTGCCCAGTCACCCAGGCCGTGCTGGATGACCCCATAAAGAGGGGCACCCAGGGGGTCTGCGGAGCCATTTCTGGGTGGTGGGGTGGCTTTGGGAAATGACAATTCAAACTTACCCTAGGACCAAGGACCAACTCCCTTCCCACCCTCCATTCTCGTGCCAGGGGCGGGCAAAGCCTGCTTGGCCCCAGACCTCCCTGGTGGGGAAGTGAACCTCTCCAGTGCGTGCTGGACAGGGACCCTGGGGCGCAGGTGACAGGGCCACTCTGGGGAGAGGACAGGTGAAGACCAGCGCTGGGGCACGTGGCCAGGATGATGGCCCAGGTGAGGAGGTGGCCCTGGGGCGGCGGGTGGGGTCGGCGGGTGAGGGGTCCCGGCACTCACTGCGGATCTCCATGGAGCGCTGGCGGGCTCGGCTGGCAGCCCCCCGCAGGGCCAGGCCCAGCAGCAGCAGGCACAAGAGCCACGCCCGCGGCTCCCGCATCCCGCCCGCTCCTGCGAGGCTGGGGCTGCTCGAGGTGGGATCCCGCACGGGAGGGCGCGGCCTGGGGCGGAGGGTGGGGCGACGTCAGAAGGGCGCAGGCGCATGCGCACAGAGCGGGGCGACTAGCTGGCGCGGGTGTCGTGTGAGAGTGCGTGTGCATGCACAGGTGAGTGTGCGCGCGTGTGCACACGTGTGAGGCGTGCGTGCCCGCATGTGCTCGTGTGCACGTGACTGCATGTGGTTACATGCTTGTGCACGTGTGTGCGTGCATTTCTCCGCCCTGTGCTGGGGTGGGCGTGAGCACAGAAGTTGCAGGCTGCCCTGCCCCCCGCACCGCATTCTCTCCTCTGTACAGTGAGCATTAAATGAGGTGATTGTGTGCGTGTTGCCGCTGACGGGCTCCTCTGCCATCAGAAAGGTGTTCGCACAGACTGTCAGCAGAAGGAACCAGAGGGTGTAAGAGCTGTGGGTGCGGAGAGGCGGTCTGTCAGTCTGTCTGTGTCAGGGAACCGGGAGATGCGGGAGATCTCTGCGTGGCTGCACGTGCTGTGCACCCGGGCCTGGGCGGGGGGCCGAGGTGAGCAGGTTGGAGAGCCCCAAGGGCCTGCCGAGCTGTAGGGGGCACTTACCCAACCTCAATTATGACCTGGGAGGCTCGGGGTGCTGGGCCTGGACCAGGCTCGGGAGGGGGGTGCGGGGGTGTGGTGTGGTGCAAGATTCTTTGCCTCACCGTCCCAGGACCTCCTGACCTCCTGATGCCCACTTCAGTCCTGCCCCTTCCCTGCTGGAGGGTGTCAGCCGACAATCCTGGCGTTGCAGGAGAGTTGGCATCCTGTGTCCTTACCAAGAGCAACCCCCTTCCCACAACCCCAGATGCAACCTGCAGAGCCTCCAGGATAAGCCCGCAGAAGGCGGGACCTGGTCTCACGTGGCAGGACAATCCCCTAGACGGTGGAGGGAGAGGGCGCTGCAGGCCACAGAGGTACCAGAACACCCACCTTTCGTCCTGCTGGAGTGGAGGCGCCGATCTGCCTAGATGCATCCACCCGGCAGACCTGGCACCTGTCCCAGCCTCAGGGGCTGGCCCCTCCCGGATGCCCCCACCCTCGGCACTTCAGGAGCCACCAGATGACGCCCAAGAGCCCTGTTTGTCTCAGAGATCACCCTTCTGCCCACTCTGCCTTTCCAGCCTGGCCCTGAGCCCCGTGGAAGGTGCGCTCCACCTGAGCGATATAAAATGCACGCCCCTCCCCTTTGTAGAGACCTGCTGGGGTGTCGCACATGGGGTGGGGGACCCCTGACTCGGAGGACATGGAGGTGCCGTGAAAGCACGGTGATAAAGAGCTGCATGCAGCCTGGCGGGGACCCACGCCAGGAGGAGGGCGTCTCAGGAGAATGTGATGAGCGCCTGGCGCCTGATCCCCGAGGACCCGTGTCCCCTCAGGTGGAGGGTGTTGCTGTTGCCTGTGGGATTCCTGCTCTGCATTCCCAGGGAAGTCGCTCCGGCCGCCTCGGCCTCTTGTCTCCACCATGGAGTGCTTGAGCCCTGGGGTCCCCGGGCGGGCAGGCAGGGGCGGCCCTCGGACACACACACGGTGAGGCGACTGCCCTGCCTGGCTCCCTCGGTGCTAGCCCTGGGTGCCGAGAGCCGTGACCCACACCCAGACTGAGATTCTGCAGAGGTAGAGGGCAGAGTGACGGTGCCTCCCCAGTCCCAGGCTACTCACCGCGGTTCCCCTCGGCGGTGCTGAGTGCTGCCGGTGTCCTGAGCGGTGACTCAGGTGGGAGCCAGCTCGCTCCTTTTATAGCCGAGGAGGAAGTGGGCGACCCCCAGACAGCCCCCTCCCCCATCCCTCACTGGGCAGCGTCAAAGACGGAGTCTTTGATTTCCTTTTTTTTTTAAACTCTCATCAGTGACGGGGATTTGTCCCTTCTGGGTTATGTAATTTCATTTGGGCCGAGTGGTTTTAAAACACATTAGCTTCCTTCTTCACACTGGCCTTAGCGGCAGACTGCAAAGTCAGGCGCCAGCGGTCCGGGCAGCACCGGAGCCACTGTCACGACCCAGAAAGGTGACCGTGCAGCAGCCCCTCCTCCGAATCGTGGTTCCCACTGGAGAGGTGAGAGGACAGGCCACCCGTGCCTGGCACGGCGGTTCTGTATCTTCGTGACACCTCCCCGTCCTTGTCCATCACTCACGTGGCTTTCCGTAGTGGCGTTCACCATGTACAAACCACTTTCATCCCATTTCCACAACTTAAAATACATCTTTTTTCTAGGCTTTTACAAGTCTTTCTAGTTAACGTTTAAAGTAGATTTGTTATTATTAGGAAACAAATATGTTGACGTTTATTATAGAAGCAATTTATATACATTTGGAAGGAATTTAACGTGTGTGCTCTGTTCCCTTCCAGTGGGATCCCCACGTTTGCGGGGCAGACTAGGCCTATTTATATGTTTTGAATCTCATTCTTTTCATGACGAATATCGATACCATTTGAAATAACTACCCGATGTTCTACCATTTAACTTACTCATATTCCGAATAACTCGATTGTGTCAAGGCCAGTAGGTGGTTTGGGCACAGTCTTAGGGAAGCTGTGCTGAGGCGGGGACCTCTCGGCTGCCCCTTGGACGTTCAGGGTGGCGATGTGCCAAGTCATGTGCCTCCATCAGATTCTAGAAGAATCTTCGGGGCAGCACTTCACCCTCTGGGGGTTGTCATACCCGGCTGCCCACTCCTGGTGGTGATGCTGTGGTGGCTGGTGGGCGCCCTGGGGGTCTGGAGTCCGGGGCGGTGGTGAGGGCTAGTGTCGGGCGGGGGTGGAGGGCGGGCGCAGGGCCGTCACCCTGGCTGCTGAGTGAGGTCGCTGGGGATGGGTCCGTCAGAAGTCCTGGGGTGGCCCAGCATCAGTGGTGGCCAAAGCCCCTGGATGGTTCTTACGGATAGCGGTGATGATGGAGGACTGTGGGCCCGAGGTGTGGGCCTGTCTTGGCGTGAGTCCCCAGGGCAGTGCCCGTGGGACGTGTGTGTGGTACTGGCCGCCCGGGACAACGGGAACTACAGGAAGTACGAGACCACGGGAGCTGGAGGTGGCTGTGCGAGCATCACCGTGGGCGAGTGAGCGTGCACGCGCCTGTGTATTGTGTGTGCACATACCTGTGTGTGCATGTGTGCGCATTGTGTGTGCACGCACCTGTGTGTACACGCGCCTGTGTACATGTGTGTGTGGATGTGCCTGTTACACATGTGTGCACATGCCTGTGTACATGTGTGACGACTGTACCTGTGTGTTGTGCACACATGTGCCTGTCTGTACATGTGCATGCACATGCGTGTAAGGGGGCAGTGAACCCCCTTTCAGCAAAGTAGCCTTGTCACAGTGTGGCGTTGGTGCCCTGCCACTTTGGGGGCTCACCAATGGGCGGCAGCAGGCCAGGGGGAGGTGGCCCTGGCACTGTGACATTGCTCTAACCCCTCCTCCCACTCAGTGTGGAAGCAGAGGCCTCAGCCCTTCTGAGGGGAGAATGGCGTCCCCCTGCTGTGGTCTCTGGTGGCACCCATCAGTGGACCCGGGATTACTGAGGGGCACTTTGAGAGCTGGAGATGTGACGTGGCAGGTGGCAGACGCAAGTGAGATATTGGCTCTTGGCTCCTGGGGCTTCTCCTGGCTGCTGTGTGCCTTGGGAATGGGTCCCCAGAGCCGGTGTGACTGGAGCCCCAAGCCCAGGGAGCTCTGCCTACAACCTCTTTAACTGGGTCCTGGGTGTCGGGGCAGGGAGCCACGTGCTCTCGCTCTGGCTTTGGCCGATCAGTATTTCACCCAGGACAGCATGTGGCCTCGTGCGGAGCATGTGAACTTGAACCTGTGCAACAAAGTTCCTCTCTGGAAGCCCACCCCGCATCTGCAGAGGTTGTGGTGCCTGGGAACAAAGGCCTGGCCACCCCGCCTTCCAGTTTCAATTGGCTGAGCTGGTTCTTTGTTTCGTATGATCTTCTTCATTGATTAAAATGATCGTTGCGTTTTCCACATTTAACCTGTTTAGCCTGCAGTGTGCTACGATGATGTGGACTTTTTCTAACACTGAAAGTTCCTTGCTTATCCGGGATGAGCTCACTGGGCCGAGATAAGTAGGGTTTTTAACACATTGCTGGATGTGGCCCACTCATCTGATGCCTTTAATTTTCCTTTCCTTCCTGTCTGTTCTGTTTGGTGTTGAGGTTTTATAACCTCACCGAAGGGTACTGTCTCCTTTTCCTGTTTTCTGAAGGAGTTTGAGGGAGGATCTGGATTTGGAAGTGGCGTGAGAGACACAGAGGGTGGGGCCTGGGGGCTGACGAGGGGCCCGAGGACTGGGGTTGAGGTGCGGGTCGGAGCTGGGTGGGCCGAGACAGGGGCTCTGTGGACGGAGAAGTGATGAGTTCTGGTGGCAGGTGTCGGAGGAGCCCAAGGCACGGCCAGGTGGCTGCTCTGTGCATCTGCAGCTCCTTAAAGGGGCCTTGGCCACGGGCTGGATGCAGGTGCCCAGAGCACGGTGCCGTGCCTGGCTCTGGGGGGGCAGGGACGTGCTGTCCCTGCTGTAGTAACCTGCAGGGACGTGTCAGGGCAGCGGGCCGGCCACTTCGCTCTGTGAGTGAGGAGGGCGCACAGAACACCGCCTCCCTTGCTTCTGCAGGGACCGTTTAATCACGTGAAGCGCTGCGTGGGGGTGATACACGTCAACCGGCCTCCGCCGAGAGGAGGCCTCGGACCCACCTTCCCCACGAACCCTAGCGCCGCCGAAGCCGGTCCATCCACTCGGAGCTGATCCCCGAGACGCTGCCTTTGCTCTGGGAGCTGCCGCGGGACCTGGGCGGTGGCTGTGACGTCCACGGCTCCGTGGACGTGCAAAGCCAGTAGTATTGGCTCTGTACAGCCGTGGGCGGGCTCTGGGCTCTGTCCACAGTCAGGTCCAAGGAAGACACCACCACGGGCCCTTGGGCATCTCCGCTTTGACTTCCTCGTCTGGTCACCATGTCAACTGAACAGAAGCCCCAGTCTGAGAGAGCCGAGTTCAAGCTGCCCCAAAGGCACTTCAGGAAGTATTGGGGGTCACATCAGTAGCTGCAGGAGACACCACCTCGCACTCAGGGCTCAGCGTCCTCCTCTGCATGGGCTGACCCCTTCCCCCAGTAAATTTAACCTGAGGACTAAATACATCAGTGAACCTGTGGAGCTGCAGCCACGCTTAGCGACGGAGATGTGACGGCTGCGTTCACGCTCAAAGGCAGCTCTGGAGGGTCCCAGTGGGTCCCCTTCAAAGTGATGAGCCACACAGATGCCCAGAAGCAGCCTTCAACCCCAGACTGTCCGAGGGGGTGGGACTCGGGCTCAGCTACGGAGCCGATGGCAAGTGGCTGGCAGGCATCACTAACTGGTCCTGGCCCTCTGTCCTACGCAGTCCAGCGCACTGAGGGGCAGTGCCAGGCTGGGATCTCGTCTAGCACGCCCTCAGCCGCCTTTCCTGGAAGGTCATCTGCGCCTGTGCCTGGGCACTGACCGAATGCTCGCATGCTGCCCTCGCCCTCGGTCACCTCTCCCGGTCCGTGAACCGCGGGGGACCTTGCAGGACAGGCGTGTCTGTCATTGGGCGTCTGCTCCTCCCTCGTGTGCAGTGGTCACGAGTTCTGTCGCTTGTCTTGATGCCTGGTTTCCTTCTCCAATCACGCCCTCCCCCCGGGGAAACACACGCACACCTGCCCACGGCACGGCACAGTCAAGGACACGCATCGCCCCTTCCTGTTCCGTCCACGAGAGCAACGTCAAGCAGGCAGTGGTGAGACCAGTGAAGGCCGCACGGAAGGAGGTTTGAGCCGCAGCGTCCCAGGGGAGAGCCGCCCCGGCCCGGGGTCCTTGTGGGCCAGAGTGGCCTGGCGGGCAGCCTTGAAAGCCGTCAGGGAGGGCGTGTGGGCGTGTGGACAGCTGCAGGTCTGAGGACCGGTGCCATCTCACGGGTGGGGTCCCTCGTGGACGGTGCGGGCGGAGGGAGGGGTGCGATGGCCATGGAGGAGGGAAAGGAAGGCCGCGGCTGCTGTCACGCTGTCCTGTTCCCACGAGGCTCCCCCTTTAGGGCTTGTGGGTCATCACGGGTTTCTGCGAAGCACAAGCACACACACACATAAGCGTGCAAGATGGGTGTGTGCACAGATGCATACATATAGGCACGGATACACGTGTGCACAGAGGTACGAGTGTGCACACACATGGGAGTGCAGGCAGCTACAGGCACTGGCACATGGACGTGTCGGTCAGGTGTCGGACAGCCTCTCGCCGCCTTTGCTTCCCCGGCCACGAATCTGGGTCGATGACACTGGCTCTCATCAAACGGGGTGGAGGGATGGAAAGTACGTGCTCATGTAAAACCCTGACACACGAGGACATACGTTCGAACTCGAAAGCATTTCACTTCTCAAGTCCCTGGGCACCTGGCGGGATGGTGGGGAGACTGTCCTCCCTCTCTCAGGCTGTCCCCTGCCCCAGTGTCCTCACGGTCTCACAGGCTGTCCCCTCCCCTGAGCGGGATCCCACCCCAGGTCAAGCAGAGACCCACCCTTGACATACCCGGCACCTTTAAAAAATGTTTGATTTTTGTTTAAAACTTCTGCTGATTTTGCTTTACTTGCTATTTTATCCCAAGTTTCTTTACTCTGAGGACTTAATATCAGTATGTGAGGGTGACAGGCCAGAGAGCTTTCGAGTCGCCCCGGGGAGCGAGGTGAAACCTTACAGTGAAGCTGTGCTGGGTGGCCCCCCTCCGGCTGCTGGGGTTCCTCTGTGTCAGGGACCTGCGGTACATGGACTTCGGGTCGAGGGACCCGCCGGCTCCACCTGGGGGACACAGGGGAGGGGCGTGAATCACAAACCCACCCAAAGAGGCGTCTTTGTTTCCTGAGGAATGTAAAAGTAGCATAAAAATGGACGCGTCCCCTTTCGAGGTGTTTTCTCAGCATCAAATAGTGTTGACCAAGTGCCTGCGTTTTAGCATCGTGCAGATGAACAGGTCGACCCGTGTTTTTCCTCTTTGCTTCGGAGGAAGCATTAAAAGCCCACACGGGCAGAGCCGTAGAGCACGTCGCTGCTCTGGTGTCTGGGGCGTGTTCTCTCCTGTGATTCTGCGACGTGGCAACAGCCCTGGGGGTCTTGGGACTCTGCCCCTCGGGAGATGGTCTCTCCTTGGGGCTGTGGTTGTGACGCTGGGGTGTCGGGCCCCAAATCCCGGTCGGCTGGGTTCAGGGCCGCAGGTGAGTGAACGCGGGCCCAGCTCCTCGCTCCGCGGGGCTTGGGCCCGCCTGGCCGGGTGGCCGCTCCGCCGTGTGCCGGAGCTCGGCGCCTCTCACATTCAGTGATGTCGCAGGGGTGGCTTGGAGTCCGCCCCGGTGAAAGTATTTACACCACGGACGGACGTTGGCAAATGCTACAACTCAGGGTCGTTTCCCTCCCTCCCTCCCTCCTTCCCAGAGATGGCTTCCCTGCCTGTCACCGTCCCTCTGGGGCAGGGGGCGTTTTGCCTGGCCTTGCCGTACATGCCCACCCTGGGACCAACTTCTGCTGAAGGGACAGTAATCCAGGGGCCACAGCCACTGAGCAGTGAGGACACGCGTGGCCTTTCACACTAATACGTGAGGGCCTGCCCGCGTGGGGCCACACTCCACCGAGGCTGGCCACTGTGGCAGCAGAGACACATGTCGGGTGAGCAGCCTCGGCTGTGTGGTTGCGATCCTGAAATGGCCGTGAGCTTCAGGGGCCTGGCAGTGAGGTACCGGACCAGATGCGAGAGGCCTCTGGACTGGACACGACCAGTCGCAAAGGTCACTCAAGAAAGTGACCGCTTGTTCTCTGGCCATGGACATGAACCTCCATTTGGATTTTAGCCATGAGACCTGCTGGAAGCTCCCCTCAAGGGTCAGCTCGTGGTGTCGCAGCCGGCCCCTCAGTAGCTGGCCTCTCTGGCATAGTCGGCCCCCGAGCTGGTGGCTCTGAATCACGGATTCACCTTGAAGGGCCTCGGGGACCAGCTCTGTCCTTGGACTGACCGGCACGTGTGCTGGGAGCTCTGAGGTGCAGAGAGGGAGCTGGCACCGAGGCGGGTGGAGGCGGGGCGTGCAAACGCGCCCAGGGAGGCGGCGCAGGGCCTCGTGGGTGCAGGGCCTCGTGGGTGCAGGGCCTCGTGGGAGAGGCATCGGGCTGGGCGGGGAGGGCTTCAGAGGGCAGAGGTGGGAGGAAGCGGGGTGAGGGCTGTTCTCGCAGGAGGCCCAGCCAGGCAAAGGCATGGAGGCCGCTGTCTGCTGGGGTCGCTCAGATCCGCCTCCGCCCAGGAAGGGTGTGCACCGGGGTACGAGGAGACACCACCATGGCATCAGGCCCATGGGGGGACTGCGCCCTGAGCTGGGAACGGGCCGCTTCCCCCGGTGACTTGTGAGTAGTGGATGAGGACATGAGATGCCCCGACGGCCGGGCCACGTGCTATGGGGGCGCCGGGCCTGACGCCCGTTTGTCCAGGACAAAGTCGGTGTCCTTGTCACCCCTGAGACGTGGGGCAGGCTGAACCGAGGTCTGCGCTTAGTGTAAGAAGATTGGAGCTGGGCGGCGGGAAACAGCCCAGCCCGGCTGCCTCTGCCTGTGGACAGCGGCGAGCTCCGGTCATCCAGGCTCCAGCTCACTGCCCTGGCCCCCGAGGGCAGCCGAAGGGCGGCCGAGTGTCCCCTGGGTATGCGCTGCTGTGTCCGCAGGTTCCGTAGAAGCACAGTCCTGACCACAGCTCCCAGTCCCCTGAGTGCCCCTCTCAGGCCTGTGGGGGTGGGGGTGGGGGTGGGGGCGGGGCCTCTTACCCTGACTTTTAGGGGAATCACTGAACTTCCTCCTCGGGGGGTAGGCCACAGCCACCACCTGGAAGAGAGAACGTGTGTCTGGGCCCTGCTCGTTGTAAGCTGTAGACCGCTGGGGGCTAATTTGGGACGTCCCTTCATTCTTCCAGATTCTAATCAATCGAGTCAACTGTCTTCTGTTCTTTGGCACTATCTGAACTCTTAGCATTAAAACGCATGCAGTCAATCAAGGACGTGCCAAACGCCAGGACTGGGAGGGGCGCGTAGCTTTCGGGGTGGCCCACTTTGGGTGGCTGGTGGCGGGAGCTCAAGCTGTGTGGGTCCCACCCACATCCGCCCTCCTCTCCGCGTGTGTCCCCACGGCAGCCAACCAGAGACCCGCCCGGTCCCCACCACTGCGCGGAGGGACGCGTCTGGAAAAGCCAGGCCACCTTTCGCCCTCTGTCCCGCCTCCAGAGGTCAGAGGGCACCCACACACCTGGACCCCATCCGAAGCGTCTGTGGTTGGATCCTTAGGGCTCCCGCCAACTTGCCTCGCGAGCCGGGGCAGAAGTATCTGGGGGACGAGGAAAAAGCCCGTGCGTCATGCCTGCTGTGTGACCTCCGCCGTGTGTGTGTGCGTCGTGTGTGTGTGTGTGTGTGCATGTGTGTGTGTGTGTGTGGACACTGGGCTTGGGACGGGCGTTCTCTTCTGGGAGGGCCCGTCCAGGTTCAGCAAACTGAAACTCGGACGTCCAGTTAGCTCCGCAGCCCAGAGAACCAGCGAGCCGTTTGCAACGTGAGTACGTCCCAGGTGGCGCGTGGGATCTGCTTACACTGGAAACGGTGTGTTGCTTGTCTGAGAGTCAGCTGTAACCGGGCGTGGGCGTCCGGTGTCTCACCTGCCACCCTGCCTGGGACGCCCCCAGGGCAGCTTCCATTTTTGGCCCATCTCCCCACCCACATGATTTTGTCTGGAGAGTCCCGACTTGACTCGGGGAGAAGGACGTGGGCCCTGTGCGCCTGGCCAGGTCCCCGCCCCCAGGGCGCGTGGCCGGCCACTCACCGGGAGCTGACACCTCCGGGCCCTTCCTGCCGGCTGCACGGTGAGGCCTGCAGCGCGCAAGGCTTCGATCCTGGACTCGATATCCGAAACCTGGGGGGCGACAGGCAGCAGACGCGGTGCTGGGACGTCCCCCCTCAGCCAGCGTCACAGCACCGAGGAGCAGCGGGCCCTGGTTCACCACTGTACCGTTTGCCCTCAGGACTGGGGCCCCAACAGGATGCGCGATCTGTGGGTCCTGTTTCAGTCACTTGCTACGCTTGCCGGGGGTCTGCATGCTCCTCGTGGGTCCCCCCAGGTAGGAGCACAGGGGGCTCTGCCATATTCTGGGGGCACCAGGAAGTCTGGCTCCCAGCAGTGATGGAGGGTGGGCAGTGACTGGGGGACAGGGTCACCGCGGCTCCGAGGGACGGGACTGTGCCTTACGGGAAAGGCTTGGCCCTCTGCCCCCTTTCCCGCCCCCACCCCCACTGGCACCACCTTTTCACTCCTCGCCCCCTTTTCACCTCCCCCCACAGAGGCCAGCGGAAGCTTCTGAGAAAGGAAACCTGGCCCCATCACCCCTGTTCAGATCCCTCCGACGGTTCCCCAAATTCTTCCCTGTGACCCGCCGGGCCCTCTGCAGACCCCGCCTCTCGGGTGCCTCCCCTCACCCGCTCCAGCCTCCAGGGTTCGGGGTTCGCTGCTCATTCCTGCACGTGACACACGAGTCCCCCACACCTCGGGGCCCTCGCACGTGCCGCCCCCTAACGTCCCTGCCTGAGCCCCTCCTCTGAGCACCCCACTGAGAGCCCTGTGGGGTGTCCTTCACTTCCTGTCTGCACAGATCTCTTTGGGATCTGAAATGTCCCCTGGCGTTGGTCTCTGTGCTCCCCCTGAACGTGCGAGCTCCGTGCAGGCAGCGGCTCGGTCTCAGCTGGTCACAGCTGTGTCTTTGGTGTCCGACACACGTTTGCCATGCAAGAGGAATCAATGAATGCAGCATCCTCAGCTGCCCCTCAGCTCTGGCGACCTGCCCCTCCTCCTGGGGACCGTGGACCCTTGCTAAGGAGCAGAGACGTGGGAATGGGCCACTGGTGGGTGCTGGCTCCCCTCTAGTCTGAGGAGCAGACCGTCTCTTCTCAGTGGGTCCCCAGGATGAGGGCAGATCTGAGCCTGGTCACCTTGGCTGTCCCTGTCCTTTGACCTTTGTATACCCCTGACACGCCCCTCCAAACGCAAGCTCTGGGCTCACGCTTGGGCTCAAAGGATGACCCTCTGGCCCCAAGGTGGTCCTGAGCCCCAGGACACTCCCCTAATCTAAGTCTGCTTCTCGGGAGGCCTCTCCTCATGGGATGGGGAGTGGCGAGTGCCAGCATCCTTCTGCTGTGGCTGCAAACCCTGCCTGGCCTGCTATGGCGAACGGGACACAGACAGGCGTGAGGGCACAGGGCGTGGTGGGCACTGTTCCCACAGGGACCCCCAAGTTCCTGAGCCCCGTGGGGGACTGCCCCTGTGTTCCGCCCTTCAGGGCCCTGCCGCGTGCTCCCTGGGGCCGTGGGGGCTACCTCGCTCTCCGCCTGCTGGACCTCGGAGGCCGTCACCGCCACCCTGTCCTCCAGCGCTGACAGCTCCTCGTCCGCGGTCCTGGAGGGCTGGACGGGGTCCCGAGGGCCCGGGGGACTCTTTTCCCATCTGGGCGTTTGGCCTGCGTCCGGGCACACCTAGGAAAGGGGAGCACTGGACGTGACCTTCCGTGGAGAGACGCAGGCTGTCACCAGCAAGGGCCTCATCCTTATGACGCTCCTGTCTGCTCGCTCCCCAGGTTGGTCTGCCGGGCGGTCAGCCGGGGTCTGGCACCCTGTGTGGCCCTCGTCAGGGGCCCTCCGTGCCCACCAGGGGTTGGCTGCCTGCCCGGGGCTGGACTTCTGGCCTTGTCTTTCCAAGACTGCTGGGGTGGCCTCACCTCCGAGGCCGCCCTGGGGAAGTCCTCCACGGGGGTGCTCCTGTCCAGCTTGGCCCCGTCGTCCTCGCCCTCCTCCTCGGACGAGGCGCCCTGGTCACTGACGTTGCCGGTCAGCTCCTCCAGCTTCCTCTTCAGGGTGTCCTCCTCTACGTCGGCGGCGGCGGGCTCGCTGGCGGCCGGATGCTGAAACGAAGGAGGCAGGAGACCTGCCTGCAGCTGCTCATCTGTCAGCGCCGTGCTCAGCGGCCCTGACCACACACGCCCCGGGCTCCTGCTGGAGCCTTGGTCTCCCTCCGTTCCCCGGGCAAGCTCGTCCAAAGTGCCCATGCTGGGCCCAAGCCGGCCCTCCAGAACCGAGCTCTGAAGGGCGGGCCGGTCCTGGTGATCCCGATGGCACCCAGGGCCACCTAAGACCCACCAGTTGCTTATTTTTAATTATAGTCGACATACAATATTATATTAGTTCTAAGTGCACAACACGGTGAATCAACATTTGTATAGCAACATTTGTCTATCGTACACCGAGGTCCCCAATCACAATAAGTCTAGTAACTTAAGTCTAGTGACTGCCTATTGTGTTAACAGATGTAGTTATTACGATGTTACCGGCTCCATTCCCCATGCTGTGCTTTGCGTCTTCCTGACTTGTTTCAGAATTGGAAATCTGTGCTTCTTAACCCCCTTCCCCTTTTCCGCCCAAGCCTTACTCCTCCCCACGCCCCAGCAACCATCAGCTTGTTCTCCGTATCTATGAGTTTGTTTCTGTTTTATTTTGTTTTTGTTTTTTTGTTTTTTTGTGCGTTTTTTTAGATTCCACACCCAAGTGAAATCATACAGTATTTGTCTTGTTCTGTCTGACTTATTTTACACAGCACAATACTCCCTGGATCTAGCCATGTCGTTACAAATGGCAAGATGTCATCCTTTTTCACGGCTGAGTAATATTCCATTGCATATACGTATACCATGTACCACCGCTTCTTTATCTATCTGTCTTCCTAAGAATACTTAGGTTGCGTCCCCATCTTGGCGACTGTAAATAGGGCTGTACACATCTTTACGAATTAGTGTTTTAGTTTTCTTTGGATCAATACTCAGAAGCAGAATTGCTGGGTCACATGGTAGTTCTATTGTTCATTTTTTGAGGAACCCCATACTGTTTTCCACAGCAGCTGCACCAGTTTACAGCCCCCCAGCAGCGTCTGAGGGTCCCTGTACACACATGCTCACACACACACGCATGCACACACACGCACACACACAGGCACATACAGCTGCACACCCACATACACAATGCACACGTGCACACATGTGCACTTGCACTTGCACATGCATGTGACACTGCAATGCACCTGGCATAACATACACACATGCACACACGCAGAGATGCACACATGCACACACATGTACACAACACACATACATGCACACACATGCTCACACACGCATGCACACACATGCGCATAGGCATGCGCACACACATGCACACACACACGTGCATTAGGCCAGGGTGTGCCCTGTGTTCTCTCTGGGAGGCTGCTGGACCCACAGATGCCCAAGCTCAAGGGAGGGCAGATGGCAAGGGGCTGGACAGAGCCAGCCCGCGGGGCCTGTGCGGGTAACCTGCCAGCCGTCTGACCCTGCACGCGGAGCCGGAGTCCAAGATCCGCGAGACCTCCCTAGGGCCTTCGGCACCAGCCTCATCGGCGCCTCAACCTCCTTCACCACAGGGGCTCCAGGGCCCTGTCCCCTCCCCCTGCTGCGACCTGCCTGGTCCCGGCGTGAACTTGGCCGAGGGAAGCATGGCCGTGTTCTTCAGCCGAGTCAGCGGACTTTTGACCACCCACATGTGCTATTCTCTCTGCAGCAGAGGGACAGAAACGGTGGCTGGGGACACAGCCCACTGCCACCAGCAGAACCTGGCATCTGCCACCTCGGAAGCACCAAATTCCCAAGCAGTGGATGGAACGCTAAGGCCACCACTCGGGGCACAACCTGGGCAGGGTACCTGTGACACACACCTGTTCTCTCTCGCCAAGGTTCTGGAACACCAAGCAAAAGCTGAGAGCGGTACCAGGAGAGGGGACATTGTGGGGTGAATAAGGCAGGATGGGTGACAAACTCAGCACGACAAGGAAGCTAGCTGGACCCGAAAGGCCGGTGACGTGTCAGTCCCGCGGGCAGCTATTGTCCCTTGGATCCCGATCAGCACAGGAAGGTGTGAGTTAACCACGCCAGGCTGATGAGACTGAAAGTCATTGTCTGGCGGGAGCTTTGGGTCACTCGTGGGCCAGGAGGCACGCCAGCCAACCTGAGGTGACCGAATGGACAACTTCCTCATCCCTTGAGTCACCAGGCTCTTGAGTCACGGAGTCTATTAGCCCAGACGGGACACGAGGACATCGAGGCTCCTGTTTCCCCCGAGCCGGCAGCCGCCGCTTCCTGCCATCACCTCACTTGTAGCCCAGCTTGTTTCACAAGGGGTCGGGGTGCCCGCGGGTGGCAAGGCGCTTCCGTGCCGTTTGGTGGGTGGTAAGCTCGGTCGTCACGGCGCCGAGGCCCCTGAGTGGGCAGACCCGCCCGCAGAAGAGCGAAGCTGAGCAGAGTCACCGCGAGGGCTTTGCTCAGGAGCGGCCCTCGAGAGGCTGCTGGTAATCGAGACCTCCGGGCGCACTCAGAGTCTAAAGGGACAGCGATCGATACCCCTGGGGGAGAGTGCCCAGCCGATGGCCTGTGCGGAACACGTGGCCGCTGCCCAATCCACCAGCGCCCGGCGCTGTCATCGTGAAATGTCACCTTCGGAGCAGAGAGAAAGAGCAGCCACAAAGATAGCTGGGGTCATTCTCACCTGAGGGTGGGGTGGGGGTGGGCAGGAGCTGGGGCAGCGGGCGCCGGGCCCAGGCTGCTCTCTGGGCAAGGCACTGGACGCAGCCGGGCTCAGGGGGCGGGAGGCCCGCGTGGATACGGCAGCTCCCGTGCAGCCTTGGCTTCCTATCTGGTACTGAGAACTGCCGGCCCCACGGAACACCTGCTTCTCCGGTGCTCATGGGACACCTCCACGAAGCTGGCTGTGCCCTGGCCCGTCTGCCCAAAGCGGCAGGTGCTTTGGCGGTGCCGTCTGGCCCCTGTGCGTGCCAGTTGTCGGCGCTGTGATGTGATACAGACACACACGGGCGTAAAACTTGGTGTGACCTCCTGGTGCTTTCGATTCGTGTGTAACATGACCAAATTTTACAATTTACAAATGCAGTGCAGGCATAGGCCATGGATTAACACAACCACAATTTGGCACCAAGGAGGTTCTTGTGGGGAAACCGAGTCAGTATCTGCAGCCCGAGCACAATGTCAACAGCCCCGGGGCCAGCTCTCGCGAGTGAGGGGCTCACTCCCCATCGTGGCTGGGGGCGCATGCCAGTTCCTGCCCCCTCCTCCGTCTCGGCTCTAGAACGTTCTTCGTGCTGTGTGCTGTACTGTCTTTGGTCTTCCCTTGGCCTAAGTGATTATTTACAGAAAGCCTTTCCTGAATATTCTGCACCTGGGAAGTCCTAACCGTGGGTACAAATGCAGGGACAGGCAACAGATCACCCCGGGGCAACACTGTCCTGGAGAACTCTTGGCCCCCAAGGGCCTGGCTGTGAGCCTGGGTTTGGAAACGCTGCTCTAAGGGGGCAGAGGTTGAGGGAGCTGGGGGCCCCTTCACAACGACCCTGGGAGAGCCGCCCGGTTCTCCCGGCTGCACGGGACCACGTCGCATTCGGAGGCCGCTCTCTGTGCCGCCCCGTCCCCCGACACGCAGATGCGCGGGACACATTCGAGGCGAGATGTCAGTCGAAAGAAATAGTCAACAGTCACAAATGAAGAACAAGACTTCCAGACACAGGATGCAGAACGATGCAAGGAGGCATAAAGGGCGATTGGCGTCAGCTGGGCAGATATGTATTTTACTGGAAGTTACTAAAACTGCTAAATTAAAACACTGAAAATAGACAATTTAATTCTAGTCTTCATCCCACTGTCCTCTGACTAGAGAGCTGGGAGCTTATCTGCCAGCCAAGGTGCCGCCCACAGGGAGGTGCCCAGCCTGGGGAGGTCTGTGTCCTGCGCAACGGGAGGTCTCTAGCCTGCTCAACATTTGGTCAGTCTCTGCATCTGACAGTTCAGAGCTTGGTCTATGGGTGCCCTGAAGGTGGGGAGGACTCTACAAGTGCACCTCCAAGTCTCCCAGAGGAGTCCCAGGGGAGCTCTGTGTCACCCACCGGCGTGCGGAGGATGCACGCATCCAGGCTCCTGCAGATGTGCACGAGACCAGCCTCGGAGCAGCGAAGGCTCGGGGTTCCGCACCCGGAGCAGGGCCTGCTCACCCTCGTCTGGGTTCTACGCCTCGAGTCATCAGTTAGAAACGGCCCCGGTCCCACGACTTCACCCGCCAGAGACATCGGCGAGTCTGTCACCCTGGCGGTCCCGGTGTTCCCGTGTGGGACACGACCGCTGTCCCCCACTGAAACGTGCTTGCTCGGATCTAGGTCAGCGATCTGTAACCGGGGTCGCGGTTCAGACTCAGAGAGGGGACCCTGGACGGCATCTCGTGATGAGCTGCTGCATCACCAGCATCCGCGGTGTGATTCTCACTGATTTAACGGGTCTCGAGTACCCGGAGTTCAATCTCCTCAAAACCTATACATGCTAAAAGTATAAAACCATGGAGTATTTTTTCCTCTTGTAGAAGCCGTGATACTTGACAGACTACGAAGTGTATATTTTCATCCAGGGAGTGAAGTTCTTGCTGTAATGTGCACGAACCTCCAGATCATGCTGCTGAGTGAGGCTGCCAGACGCAGAGGGTCCCAGGTTACCCGACCGTGTTCATACGAAATGCTCGGAAGAGGCAAAGCCACAGAGACAGAGGGCAGGCTGGAGGGGGCCGGGGGCCGGGGGCTGGGGGACCGGGAGCAGCTGGTAACGGGGGCCAGTTTTCCTGTGGGGTGATGAAGATGTCTGGGGACAAACCGAGGTGGTGGCTGCACCACACTGCGAATGTGCTCAGTGCGTCTGCACTGTGTACTTTACAATGGGTGATTTTACGTGAGTTTTACTTTGATTAAAAAATATGTGTATTTTGATGACACTTAATATCTCTGTTCAGTAGGTTGTACAATCTTATGATTTTTAAAAAACTGAAAGCTTGATTCTCTGGCCCGCCGTGGTGTTAAGGCCCTACCCAAGCAGCAACAAGGAGGTGTTTGCAGCCACCGTACCTGCCTCTCGGGCCGCGGCCGGCCTCTCCGTTCGGAATGGCGAAAGGCCGCCCTGAGACCCCAGCGGCTGTCTTCATCGGAGGTGTCCACGTCGGCCAGGTACTGGGAAGGGGGCTGCTCGCTCCCGATGACGTTCGTCCCTGCCGAGTGACAGTGGGTTTGGATTATTTGGCATGAGAGGCTGAAAGCTAATGGACACGTCTTTTCCAGTAAAGAAAATGAGAGAGCCAAGAAAATTAAGACACGGCGACGCTCCCTTGATGTTAGGGGATGGAAATCGGCACGGAGCAGACCGCAGCCCCACGAGGACTTCCGGAGCTGGCCGGCCCAGCGCTCACCGCGAGCCTCGGGGACGCGAAAGCCACGTTGGCAAAGCCAACGCAACACGGTCACGCCACACGAGTTCACGTTCACGTGCGCCGAGTGTGGCAGACGAGGGCCCCGGAAGCTTCCGCGAGTGGAGGGACTTCAGGAATCTGTCCGCATTGGTCACCGCAGGCTGTTTTCATGGCAGGACAGTGATTGGCAGACCGTCTTGGGCATGAGTCACCTGTGGCGCCGCTCGAAATGCTAATTCCTGGGCCTGGTGGCGGGGAAGCTACCATACCTGCTTACCACCCTCACCTAAAAGGACCCGTCCACGCACGGCCCCCCGGGAGACGGGAGCAGGAGGAGCGTTCAGGGCGGACCCTGGCGGGGAGGGGACCACACACCAGGTCACGTGAGCACAGGCTCCGTCTGTACTTGATATGCAGCTGGCCACGTGCATTCTGCCAACAACGTGAGCGAGCTTGGGAGATGGGCCCGCGCGCCGGATGAGGCTTCGGCCCTGGTGACACTTTGGTTTCTGCCTGGGACCCTGTGCTGAGACGCAGTTAAGCGGTGCCTGGACTCCCGGCCCTCATGAGATAATAAATGCGTGTCGTTTCAGGCCAGTAAGTTTGCGACAATTTGCTGCGCAGCCGTAGTTAACAGACACGACCACCTCGTTCGCTACCTACAATGATGCGATGAGCTAGGCGTTACTAACCCCTTTCGCAAGGAGGACACTGAGGCACGGGGGTGAAGCGGGTCGCTGGGGCAGCGTGCCGCACCTCGTGAAATCTCAGACCACGCAGCTTGCGGGATGCGCTGGTGAGAAAGTGGCGTGGCCTGTCAAGCTCCGAGCGTGGCCGCTGCGAGGCAGTCCCAGCGCCAAAGACGAGGCGAAAATGTGTCTTAGAATCAGTGAAACAGGGTCGGCAGAGCTCGGTTCGGAGCCCTGGACTGCCTGTCTCCCAGGAGACTTTCCTCGGCACACAGCGTCTCTGCCCCGACCCCCCTCCGCCCCCCCGCCCAGGCCCCCTCCCCACGTCCACGTCTTGGCCGATTGGGGAACCTGGGAGGAAGCGAGTGTGGCCAAGTCTGCATCCTCCGGCTCGACTCGGTCAATGTAGATTCACTTACTCGCTGTTTCGGGGGAAAGGTAAAGCCCGCCTCCCCACCCCTCACATGCCTCCAGGACCCTAATTGGCATGAGGATCATGAGATTACGGGCTCGATAATGTAATGAAAAGGGACCATGGGACGCAGACACGCTTCCTGGCAGACGGTGTCCTGACCACGTCTCGGGGCCGCCAGCCCACACCGCGGCCTGTGGGGCACGTTGGTGGGAAGGTGCCTGTGCTGTGATTATCCGCTCAGACGTCAGGAGGGTGCTTGGCCCGAGCCCAGGGCGCACACTCCCACAGGGCACAGGAAGCGACAGCGGCTCAGATTTCATTATGAAGCAAAGTGTCTCACAACAACAGTAAACTGAGCAAATCGGGTTTCCGCACTTAATGACCTCCCGCCTGACTCACAGCTGGGAGCCCACAGTGCACCAGGGCAGGCGCTGCCCAGACAGGACCTGCACCTCGGTGCCCAGGCGCACCTTCGGGCCTCAGGTGTAGAGCTGCCCGGTCGCCGCCGTCAGCATGGTCGATCTGGTGACCATTGGTTCAGGTCATTTCAGGGGACTCTGCCCTCAGGGCCTCTCCCCTGCACCGACATCCTAAGAGGGGACAGTGAGCCGTGTGGCCAGGTCGGGCGTCCATACTGGCATTTCTGAGCACTGCTGGGGAGCCCCTGGCCCAGGGGGAGCAGACGTCGGTGGCGTTTGCCAGGACTGAGCACACTAGTCAGTCGCATACAGGAAGCGGCCGCTTCGAATCCGCCCGCACGCCCGCCCACATCGGGTGTTGGCCAGGCCTTCCAGCCGCCCCTCCGCCACGCAGAGCCCGGGGCACCTACCAGGTGTGGCCGCGACGCCCAGGGCCACCGTACAGGGCTGTCCAGTCGGGTGGAGCTCGTTGAGGGTGGCCCGACCGGCCGGGACTCCGTCGTCCGTCCGCTCTTCAGCATGGGGGTGGCGCCCAGCGGCCCTGGCACCGGCCTCCTCCGCGGCCGGCTCACCTGCGAGGCCCTGAGCGGGAGGGTTACTGGGGAGGACAGCTCAGGCGCGTCCTGAGGGTTTCCAGCTGTCCTCTCGCTGACGGAACCCTAGACTCCCGCCCTCCCCAGCACCCTGCGACTCAGCCCCCTTTGACTTCAAAACGGTGCTGAAGCCACCACCCATCACACAAGGAGACCGAAATACTTCTGACAGCCTTGGGGCTCACACCCACCCACAGACCGAAGCTCTGAGAAAGGGGGTGGGAAGTCATTTTTAGGGGGGTGCATTGTTCTGTGTGTGTCTTAATCCCTGAAGGCTAGAGAGGCAAGGGGGTGGGGCAGCCCCTTGGATGCACCCCACACACCTCCCGGCCTCCCCCTGGCCCGCAGAGAGTCCCTCGCTTGTGCCATCATCCCCCGGGACACGGGGTGCTGAGGGCTTCAGGAAGCCACACGCCCCTCTCCTTTCCAGCGCGGCTGTGCTGGAGCCTGGGGCCCGGAAGGAGGCGGTCCCCAGGCCACGGGGCGATAGGGAACGGTGACCGCAGACGCCAGAACTGCAGCGGAAGCCGCGTGGTGGCTCGAAGGCGTCTCGGGTGCTGGATTCCGGCCCCTAGTCCCCTCCGCAGACAGAGGTCTGCAGATCAGCCTGGGCAGAGCGAGCCCTGCCCTGGGTCTGGCCCGGCACTGCCTGAGCCCAGGGGACCCCCCAAGTTCTGGGGTCCTGCTGGAGCTGGGCGCTGCTCAGCCCGAGACTGGCGCCCGAGCTGCCCTTTGCTGCGTGCCTGCCCCGCGTGCGCCAGGCACAGCCTCTCGTCCTGAAATGGACCGTGGGGTGGAGGGAACCACCCCTCTCTGGGTGTGGGGGGACAGAGCCGCAGACCAAGGTCACACAGCTAAGGAGGAGAGTGACCCCGTGTCCTGTCTCCTGGAAGGGCCCCATATATGTGAATGGCAGCCTCTCGCACCCACAAGACCATCTTACTTTGGGGAAGAAAGCACGTGACCCAACTACGAGACGGATGTCCAGGCCCGCGTCGGGCCCAGTCTGAGCCAGACAGGCAGTTCTTGTACCCTGTTCCCCGAGCCATGGTTTCTGTCTTATTCTGGGGACAAGCACCCACCCCGAATACCCCGGGCCCCTAGCTCCGCTGCCCTGCACCCCATCTCCCTGGAGATTCTGCCCCTGGGAGGGTGTGAAGTTTCTGGGCCCTGTGTCCCCCTCCTCCAGCTGCCCCCTGCCCAGCGTGCCCTGGTGCCTGGTACGCTACACGGCCAGCCCTGTCCCCGGCCTGGTGCCCCGGTTATCCGGGACGGGTGGCACGGAAGTGAGAGCCCGCTCACCTTCAGGCTTGGGGGGTAACTGCCAGGTGGACTGGAGTCATCGGAGTCAGCGTCGAAGTCCAGGCTGTGGACGAGCAGGAGGCGCTTCTTCTCGGCTGAGACAGACTGAGCGAGGAGAGGCAGAGTCAGCGGGACAGGGCGGGCCGGACGCTCCCACCCGGTAGGGGCTGGGCGCCCCCCGGGCACACCCACCTCCTGCGCCAGAAAGAAACCAGAACAAGCTCGGAGGCCACACAGAGGGGACGCCAGAGCCCACCGTGCCCATCACAGGGTCTTCACGCCCCGCACCCCTTACTTGGATGAGCAGAAGCCCCCGATGCACACACGGCTGCTCAAAAGTGCCGAGGACACAGGCCCCGGTGGGGGTAGCCTTGGGGGCAGGCAGGCTTCTTGCCCTTGGGGTTCTGGGCAAGGGAGGGGTGCCTGCTGCGGGGGGTGGAGGCTGGGGGGAGACCTCAGATGCGAGAGCAGAAGCTTAGTTCTAAATCCCTCCCTCACGGAGATTTTGGTTCTTTAGATGTGTCGTGTGGGTAACAGTCGACCCTAGAGAGTGTTCTGTGAGCTTAGCAAGTGGCACAAATACATTCGTCATAGAAAGACGTGTGCGTTCCCCACGGAGCTGCCCCTCAGACCCCTCACTCTCCAAGTGGGTTCATCTACACTCATCGTCGCCCGCCCCACCCCCTCCACCTTCCCACCTGGAAACGCGGGGGTGACCTGGCTTGTCACGATCACTAAAAGTAAGTTAAACGATGTGTGAAAACAGAAACAAACGCCAGTCAAAACCAGGCTCGGGGTTTGCTGTGAAGAAGCAAAACAGCTGGCAGAGGGGAGGGCCGGGGGGGTTGCCTCCCTGAAGGTGCCAAGGCCGCCTGCCGGGGACCCAGCCTGCCCTCCAGACCGAGCCCCGGGCCTCCAGCTGGAGGTCCGGCCGGGCTTCTCTGCAGGCCCCACACACCCCGCAGCTCGCTTCGGGTTTCTCAGGGTGAGCATACGCGGAGGGCAGCTCCTGCTCCGTGCTCAGTGGCCCCGGAGACCTTCCGGCTGTGGCAGAGTCTTCGTGCTGCACTGTAGGCATCGCACGTGCCGAGGTTTTCAGTCAATCAGACCCCGAGGCTGCAGCTGGGGTGGGGCGCGGGGCTGTGTGTCTGAGGAAGTCTTACTCTGCTGCCGAGGGGCTGGGCCTGGGCCGCCGTGTCCAGCTCTCCATCCGTGTCCGTCTGCTCCGTGTCTCCGCTTTCCTCTCCAGGGCCTGGCTGCGGCCCCCCTGCAACAGACACCTGCATGGCTCCGTCCAAGAGAGAGGGATCGGGGTGCCCCTTCGTCAGTCCATCCACACATACGACCA